>NW_024434806.1:0-731 GCF_017639785.1 Mesocricetus auratus | reverse complement strand
TAATGGCTGAAAATATTTAAGGACAAGCTACTGTGTGATGCTTTTACCTTAGGGATACAAACAATGGCTTCCGCCAAAAGATCAATGTTGAGAGTGATGAACAATTGTGTATTTTATGAAGTCAGAGCTTGACAGCTGGCTTGATCGGACCCCAGTAGAACTGCCTCTGCCTCCCGAGTGCTAGGATTAAAGGTGTGTACCACCACCGCCCAGCATGATTTTAATTCTTACAGTATAGTGATGGTTGCTGGAGGACCAGCCTCAAAATGAGACCAGCAGGAGGGAGGGATAGGTGGAGTGTGCAAAGCTCTAGGCAAGTCATCACTGTTCTTCAATGCCAGTGGATAACTTTACATGATATGCAACTTTTCGGTGTGCCCTGTAAAATCATTGACATTACTTTCTGTGTCTGGTGATCATATTCTGCAGCTGTATGACTTTTCCACCCACCTATAACCATTTTCTTGGAGTGACATGTCAGGATGTTTTTGATTCTCAAGAAAGACCTGCATGCTTGTGGACTACAGTGATTGTTTCTTAGATTCCAAACCCACAGACTTGTCAATTCTGAAGGTAAGCTGAATGGAGAATCTGCAGCTGTGAATAAACCTGGGCATGTCCCGCGCTACCGTCTCGCCAGCAAGAACGACGCAGGACACTCGGATCCTTCTGCAGTAAATCTTTAATACATCTTGAGAGATAGATGATCAGCTTCTGAAAGGGAGACCCCA
>NW_024434805.1:0-6544 GCF_017639785.1 Mesocricetus auratus | reverse complement strand
AGAGCATCGGGGAGTCCAGGGAAGCGGCGGTTCCTCCAGCAGCATCAGGTAAACAGGCCGGCTTCCCGGCCTGTGCTCCAGTGCCTGCAGATCACCTGGGACTTCCACAGAGCTCCCAATCCCGGCGGGAGCCAAGCACCCCAGACTCCAGATCTTTGCTCCCACCTACGAGTCCAGGAAAGGGGAGGAGGCTGGGAGTCCAAGGAAGCAGCTGTTCCTCGGACAGCATCAGGTAAACAGGCCGGCTTCCCGGCCTGTGCACCAGTGCCTGCAGATCGCCTGGGACCTGCACAGAGCTCCCAATCCCAGCGGGAGCCAAGCACCCAGACCCCAGGTCTTCTCTCCCACCAACGAGACCAGGAAACCAGAGGACCCAGGGAGACCAGGGGAGTAGCTGTTCTGGATCAAGTACAACAGGACCCGGCATAGGGTCCAGGGGACCAGGTAAGAGGATAAGCGCCCCAGATTCCTGTTCTTCTTCTCCACCCACGGGAACAGCATTGGGACAAGGAATAGAAGAACCACCAGATTATTGGACTTGCTAGCATCCACCAAAAGGGAACTCTGGTCCCCAGACCAGTAAGGGCTCTTTCTGCACCCACTAGAAGAAGAAATGGGAAAGAAACAATACAAAAACACAGTCAGCAACAGAAAAACAAATATGACACCGCCAGATTCTAGAGACTCCACACCAGCAAGACCCCAACATTCCAATGCGGACGAAGCAGAAGAGAACGACCTTATAAGCACTTTCATGAAAATGATAGAGGCCCTAAAAGAGGATATTGGAAAATCCCTCAAAGAAATGGAAGAAAAAACAAACCAAAAAATGCAAGAATTGGAAGAAAAAACAAACCAAAAAAGGCAGAAAATGGAAAAAGAGATGAAGCAAAAAATGCAAGAAATGGTAGAAAAAACAAAGCAAAAAATGCAAGAATTGGAAGAAAAAACAAACCAAAAAAGGCAGAAAATGGAAGAAGAAACAAACCAAAAAATGCAAGACATGGTAGAAAAAACAAAGCAAAAAATGAAAAAAATGGAAGAAGAAACAAACCAAAAAAGGCAGGAAATGGAAGAAGAAACAAAGCACAAAATGCAAGAAATGGAACAAAAAACAAACCAAAAAATGCTAGAAATGGAAGAAAGAACAAACCAAAAAATTCATAAAAGGCAACAAACAGACGAACAGATAAACAGAAAATTGCAAGAAGCAATGCAAACACTGCAAGGGTTGAAAACTGAAATAGAGTCATTAAAAAAACACAATCTGAAGAAAGGCAGAAAATAGAAAAGCTGGACAAACAGACAGGCACTACCAATACAAGCATTACCAACAGAATAGAAGAGATGGAAGAGAGAATCTCAAGTGTTGAAGATACATTAGGAGAAATGGATTTATCAACCAAAGAAAACCTTAAATCCAACAAATCCTTAACACAAAACATCCAGGAAATATGGGACACCATGAAAAGACCAAACCTAAGAATAATAGGTATAGAAGAAGGAGAAGAAATCCAGCTCAAAGGGGCAGAAGGCATATTCAACAAAATCATAGAAGAAAACTTTCCCAACCTTAAGAAAAACATGCCAATGAAGGTACAAGAAGCCTACAGAACACCAAATAGAGTGGACCACAAAAAAAAATCCCCTCGCCACATAATAATCAAGACCCCAAACATACAGAATAAAGAAAGAATATTAAGAGCAGCTAAGGAAAAAGGTCAAGTAACATATAAAGGCAGACCTATCAGAATTACACCTGATTTCTCCATGGAAACGCTGAAAGCCAGAAGGTCCTGGATAGATATTCTACCTACACTAAGAGACCACGGATGCCAGCCCAGACTACTATACTCGGCAAAGCTCTCAATCACTATAGACGGAGAAAACAAGATATTCCATGACAAAACTAGATTCAAGCAATATGTGTCCACTAACCCAGCCCTACAGAAAATTATGGAAGGAAAACTCCAACCCAAGGAAGCTAACTACAACCAGAAAAACATAAGAATTAGAGAATATCTCTCTACCAACAGCCAAAAGAACAACGGGGTGAAACTCCACACATAATTCCACGAACAACAACCATCGCAAATCAAAGAAGGATGAGCAATCATTGGTCATTAATATCCCTCAATATTAATGGCCTTAACTCACCCATAAAAAGACACAGACTAGCAGATTGGATTCGAAGACAGAACCCTTCCTTCTGCTGCATACAGGAAACACACCTCACCCTTAAAGACAGATATTACCTGAGAATTAAAGGTTGGGAAATTTTTTTTCAATCGAATGGACCCAAGAAACAAGCCGGGGTAGCAATCCTAATATCTAACAAACTAGACTTTAAAATAAAATCAATCAAAAGAGATGAAGGAGGTCATTACATATTCATCACAGGTGATACCCACCAAGATGACGTGTCTATCCTGAACATCTATGCCTCAAATACAAAGGCATCCACATTCGGTAAAGAAACATTATTAGAACTTAAATCTCATCTAAAGCCCCACACAGTTATAGTGGGAGATTTCAACACACCACTCTCACCACTAGACAGGAATACCAAACAGAAACTCAACAAAGAAGCAAAAGGGCTAATAGAAGTAATGACCCAACTGGGATTAACAGATATCTATAGAACATTTCATCCACATAAAAAAGAATATACATTCTTCTCACCACCACAAGGAACCTTCTCAAAAATCGACCACATACTTGGCAACATATCAAACCTCAGCAGCTACAAAAAAATTGGAATAACTCCATGCATCTTATCAGACCACCATGCTTTAAAATTAGAATTCAACAACAACACAAATTGCAGAAAACCTACAAACTCATGGAAATTGAATAATGCTCAACTGCACCATCCCTGGGTCAAAGAGGAAATAAAAAAAGAAATTAAAGACTTCCTCGAATTCAATGAGAATGAAGACACAACATACCCAAACCTATGGGACACTTTGAAAGCAGTGCTACGGGAGAAGTTCATAGCGCTAAATGCTCACATAAAGAAACAGGAGGACAGTTATACCAGAGAATTAACATCACAGCTGAAAGCTCTAGAACACAAAGAAGCACACTCCCCCAGGAGGAGTAGACGCCAGGAAATAATCAAATTGAGGGCTGAAATCAATAAAGTAGAAACCAGGAAAACAATACAAAGAATCAACTCAACGAAGAGTTGGTTCTTTGAGAAAATCAATAAGATAGACAAACATTTGTCCAAACTTACCAAACAGCAGAGAGTGAACACGCAAATTAACAAAATTAGAAATGAAAAGGGGGACATAACAACAGACTCTGAGGAAATCCAGAGAATCATTAGGTCATACTTTGAAAACCTTTACTCCACAAAATTCAAAAATGTAAAGGAAATGGATGACTTCCTGGACAGCTATCAATTGCCAAAACTAAATCAAGAACAGATAAGCAATTTAAATAGACCTATAACCCCTATGGAAATAGAAGCTGTCATCAAAAGGCTCCCAACCAAAAAAAGCCCAGGTCCAGATGGCCTCAGTGCAGAATTCTACCAGAAATTCAAGGAACAGCTTATACCAATTCTTCTCAAAGTGTTCCACACAATAGAAGCAGAAGGGTCTTTGCCAAACTCTTTCTATGAGGCTTCAATAACCTTGATCCCCAAGCCACACAAAGATACAACTAAGAAAGAGAACTTCAGACCAATATCCCTCATGAACATTGATGCAAAAATACTCAATAAAATACTGGCAAATGGGATCCAAGAACACATCAAAACAATCATTCACCACGATCAAGTAGGTTTCATCCCAGGAATGCTGGGATGGTTCAACATACGAAAATCCATCAACGTAATCCACCATATAAACAAGCTGAAAAACAAAAATCACATGATCATCTCACTAGATGCTGAAAAAGCCTTTGACAAAATCCAACACCCCTTCATGATAAAGGTCTTGGAGAGATCTGGGATAACAGGGACATACTTAAACATAATAAAAGCTATATACAGTAAACCAACAGCCAACATCAAACTAAATGGACAGAAACTCAACGCAATTCCTCTAAAATCAGGAACAAAACAAGGTTGTCCACTCTCTCCATACCTTTTCAACATGGTACTTGAAGTTCTAGCTATTGCCATACGACAACAAAGGGGGATCAAGGGGATACAAATTGGGAAGGAAAAGGTCAAACTTTCACTGTTTGCAGACGATATGATAGTTTACATCAATGACCCAAAGAACTCTACCAGGGAACTCTTACAGCTGATTAACACCTTCAGCAAAGTGTCAAGCTACAAAATCAACTCAAGAAAATCAGTAGCCCTACTATATACAGATGATAAAAGGGCTGAAAGAGAAATCAGAGAAACATCACCCTTTACAATTGCCACAAACAACATAAAATACCTTGGGGTAACGCTAACCAAACAAGTGAAAGACCTGTATCGTAAGAAATTTGAAACTTTAAAGAAAGAAATTAAAGAAGCCCTTAGAAAATGGAAAGATCTCCCATGCTCTTGGATAGGTAGGATCAATGTAGTAAAAATGGCAATCCTGCCAAAAGCAATCTACAGATTCAATGCAATCCCCATTAAAATCCCAGCACAGTTCTTCACAGACCTTGAAAGAACAATAATCAATTTTTTATGGAAAAACAAAAGACCGAGGATAGCCAAAACAACCCTGTTCAACAAGGCAACGTCCGGAGGCATCACCATCCCTGACCTCAAGCTCTATTATAGTGCTATAGTCCTGAAAACAGCTTGGTATTGGCACAAAAATAGACAGGTAGACCAATGGAATCGAATTGAAAATCCGGGTATTAACCCACACACGTACGAACATCTGATCTTTGACAAAGAAGCTAAAAATATACAATGGAATAAAGAAAGCATCTTCAACAAATGGTGCTGGCATAATTGGAGACTGCCATGTAGAAGAATGCAGATCGATCCATGTCTATCGCCATGCACAAAACTTAAGTCCAAATGGATCAAAGACCTCAACATAAATCCAGCCACACTGAACCTCTTAGAAGAAAAAGTGGGTGGTACCCTTGAACGAATTGGTACAGGAGACAGCTTCCTGAACATAACACCAGTAGCACAGGCAGTACGATCAACAATTAATAAATGGGACCTACTGAAACTGAGAAGCTTCTGTAAGGCAAAGGACACAGTCAGCAAGACAAAAAGGCAGCCCACAGAATGGGAAAAAATATTCACTAATCCCACATCTGACAGAGGGTTGATCTCCAAAATTTACAAAGAACTCAAGAAGCAAGTCTCCAAAACACCAAAGGACCCTATTAAAAAGTGGGCTGCAGAACTAAATAGAGAGTTTTCAATAGAGGAGTCTAAAATGTCTGAGAGGCACTTGAGAAAGTGGTCAACATCCTTAGCCATCCAGGAAATGCAAATCAAAACATATCTCAGATACCATCTCACTCCTGTCAGAATGGCTAAAATCAAAAACACCAATGACAATTTATGATGCAGAGGATGTGGTGAAAGGGGGACACTCCTCCATTGCTGGTGGGAGTGCCAACTGGTTCAGCCACTTTGGAAATCAGTGTGGAGATTCCTCAGAAAAATGGGAATAAACCTACCACAAGACCCAGCAACTCCACTCTTAGGCATATATTCAAAAGATGCCCATTCATACAACAAAGATGTCTCTTCCACTATGTTCATAGCAGCTTTATTTGTAATTACCAGAACATCGAAGCAACCTAGATGTCCCTCACCTGAAGAGTGGATAGAGAAAATGTGGTACATCTACACAATGGAGTACTATTCAGCAGAAAAAAATAATGGAATCATGAGATTCGCAGGCAAATGGATGACAATAGAAGAAACCATCCTGAGTGAGGTAACCCAGTCACAAAAAGAGAAACATGGCATGTACTCTCTCATATATGGATTTTAGACATAGATCTGGGGAGTGCCAGCCTACAATCCTATGGCCAGAGAGTCTGGGAAACAGAAACTTTATTTAGTGGCTGATCGAAGAAGAGGCAGACTCCCTTGGTTAAGTACTGAGCTGAACTCAAGAAAGCCAGTAACAGAGAGGGAGGACTGATGATCAAAGTAATTAAGACTGGGCTGGGTTAACCCCCAGAAACAGCTGACCAGACAAAGGTTAACTCTTGAATCCCAGGCATTAGCCTGGGAAGCCAGCATGGGACTGATCAAGACCCCCTGAATCTGGGTGTCAGTGAAGAGGCCTAGGGAATCTATTGAGCCTTGGGCAGCAGATTAGTACCCATCCCAAGTATACACACGGACTTTGGACTCCCATAGAACAATGTGAGGTGCACTCTCACCCTGAACTCTTGGGGAAGGGTCTAGGCCCTGCCATATATGAAATGACACACTATGCACACCCCCATGGAGGGCCTCACCCTCCCTGGAGAAATGAGGGGATAATGGGGGGAGGGGGAGGGCACGGGAGGAAGGGAGGGAATGGGAGAGGGACCTGGAACTGACTTGTGAAGCAACCTTGTTTCCTATCTAAATTTAAACTGGAAAATAAAATTAAAAAAAGAAGAA
>NW_024434804.1:0-6295 GCF_017639785.1 Mesocricetus auratus | reverse complement strand
AGAAGTCCATGACAGACTATGGACACCCCCATGGACCCCATGGAGGGCCTCACCCTCCCTGGGGAAATGAGGGGATATTGGAGGGGTTGGTGGGAGGGCTTGGGAGGAGGGGAGGGAAAGGGAGAGGGACCTGGAAATGACATGTGAAGCAACCATGTTTCTAATTTAAATTTAAAAATAAAAATTTTTAAAAAAGATATACAAAATTGCTTACTAAAAGAAAAATTCTGGGAACTAGAGAGAGGGCACAGCAGTTAGGAGCTCCTGCTTTATTTTCAGAAGACTAGGTATGAGTTCCTGGCACAGATGTGAAGCAACTCACAAACTGCTACTCTCTTTGGGTCTCCATGGCAACAGCACTCACTTCTCACTCTCTCTCTTTCTTTCTCTCTCACCCACACAGACACACACACACACACACACACACACTCACGCACACACCTACCTCACCAGATACATACACATGGATAAATAGTAAATATTTTTTACACATTGAAATTGCACTTTAAGGCTGGAGCTAGGTAAAGGGGATGACAGGAATGTAAACGTGTTTGAGATGTCCATCCTTGTTTAATGATAGCTTTGAAGAGTGAAACATTATTAAATATTTTAATTTTATTTTAGAGGAAATCATTACAAACTGATATACTAAACTGCTATACCCTTGAGAAACAAATACTTTTCTTTAGACTTTGTTTTTTTCAGCTAATATATAGCTAGGAAATTTAATTACAGATGGTTTCTATTTTATCTTTATCTTATTTAACAATATACCATCATTATATATTTATTCAGTAATAGAGCATTGTTCTTCAAAGTGATCAAATGATAAACCTAGAAGTATTTGGAACACTTAAGTTATAAAATTTACACTCTCAGGTAATTGTATAGAAATCTGTTTCTTTGCTACCAAATTCCAAGACAGGAAGGGCTTTCAGCATTGGTGCTCTGAGGTGTCTTTCTAGACCCAAAATATATCTTCCGTTATGTCTGTTTTGTGCACTTCAAATAATTTTGACATTTCATGATGTTGTCTGACAGTTATACTGCACTTCAGTCAAGTAAAGTAAGCAAGCATGTCAAATCAGAACGTTTTGTCAAGTTCTTACAAGGATAGTGAACTAAAACTGAGGAGATCCTCATCTGATGATACAACTGATACAGCTTTCCCTGTAACCACCCTGTGTGTTGATAGACATGCCTGAAATCCATCTGCCATACACAAGTTTGCTGACCTTGGCACACTCTGTGGCATAAGCTGTATGTATAAGCTTTTCATGTGACCAAGGCTAAACCAATAGCAATGCTCTGGGTTTACTGCTTACAAACAGGTTTAAATGCAAGCTTTTTTCTTCCTTATGCATTTTCCATACAGGTTTTCAGTGACCTCAAAAGATATTCTTATCCCATGTATATTATTTTAATCTTAATTTTTTCGATGCTAATGAGCTCTTCATTTTTTTTTTTTTTTTGGTTTCATGAGACAGGGTTTCTCTGTAGAGCTCTTCATTTTTAAACCTCTATTTGTGACCAAGGCTGCTTAGGCTTTGGATTCCTAGCTACAGAGGTTCTACCAGAAATGTGGGGAAGGGACTTTAAATGGACTATATTACTAAATAATAATAAAATACTAGCTTAACCATAGTTGACATAATATTGCGTACAATCGGTATGTGATCTCAAAATTAAGAAAAATTATCTCCATCCACAAAAAGAGTTCATCAATAATTACTTCAGTAAATAGTGTTAGGCCTTTTAAATATCCAAGGTAAATGGCTCATATCACACTAAGGTACATACGACTACAAAGGTTCTTATCGCAGCACTTGTTCTTGGCCTATTTCATTGTTATTCTCAGCAAACACTGGTTACCTGCACTTTGGGGAGAATTAGTGCAGCTGCTTTGCGGGCACAGATGAATGTGCACAGAAGGTGCTCTGCCTTTACAGTCTGCTTTGTCAAAACCTGCCTGGCATTTTAGCACTTGAGAAGTCCAATAGTAAGCACACTTTCTTGGCTTCTAATGCCAAAAGGGTAGCTTTGCAAAGAGACAAGGGTCTTTTTTTCTATGAGCACAGAGTTAATAAGTGATCACAATAATAAAAGGATTGTATTTATAGCTGGGATTCATTATGTTTCAATGGCTGCTTGGTCTTAGTGCCAGCTCCACAGAACCCATGATAAACAAAGCCATGTTCACTATGACATCTGGCTCAGCTTCCACTAACATAAAATACTTCCGAATATCTGATCAAAAGGTGTCACAGAAAAATGGCTTAAGTAAGTTTCTGCCTAAGAACATCATTTAATTGAGTCAGAACCCAGAATATTCCAGATTACATGAACTCATAATTTTTAGTATAAAGCAAAATTATGAACCCTAACAGAGCAAAAAATATCACAATTGCGAGATAAAGAGTGTATGTTTAAAGAAAGCAGGAAGGGAAATAGAATTATTCATGCCAGAGAAAGATAAGCAAAGTCAGAAAGATTAAGAACAAGCAAGATGGAACACTCAGTATCTTTCCTCTGGCTGTCAGCCAGTCCCCTGTGAGACTCTGCCCCTTGTCAGACCCCAGGTTTGGCTTTGGTCTATGCTTGGTAAATGGACAGAAAAACTTACCGAACAGAATTATTTGGCCAACGAGCCCAGAGGTTTCAGTCCTTGCTGACCTGGCTCCCAGAACTTGATTGGAGATCAGGGACACAAGACAGTGTGATAAGTAGGTACTTTACTGCCCTGGAGGAAGGATGTTATCATCATTGCATTCATGAAAGGTCAACATCCCAAAAAAGATGATAGGTGAGGAAGAATAATACATTCTGCATTCCAGCTTTTATACCTAATGCAGATGGTGTGTTTTAATCACTTATTCTCCAGAGCCAACATGGCTTCCCTGTACTAATATCTCAAAACTGTACCCCTGAGCATGATAGGAATTGAGCAATTGTTTGAGCTGAGTCATTTCACCCGGAGAAAAATTATAGGAGCTGGAAGAGCTTTAAAATAATATGAGAATTACATTGAATCTGTAGATTGCTTTTGGCAGGATTGCCATTTTTACTACATTGATCCTACTTATCCAAGAGCATGGGAGATCTTTCCATTTTCTGAGAGCTTCTTTAATTTCTTTCTTTAAAGATTCAAAGTTCTTGCGATACAGGTCTTTCATTTGTCTGGCTAGTGTCACTCCAAGGTATTTTATGTTGTTTGTGGCAATTGTAAAGGGCAATGTTTCTCTGATTTCTTTCTCAGCCCTTTAATCATCTGTATATAGTAGGGCTACTGATTTTCTTGAGTTGATCTTGTAGCCTGCCACTTTGCTGAAGGTGTTAATTAGCTGTAAGAGTTCCCTGGTAGAGTTCTTTGGGCCATTTATGTAAACTATCATATCTTCTGAAAACAGTGAAAGTTTGACCTCTCTGGGGAAATGAGGGTATATTGGGGCTTGGTGGGAGGGCATGGGAGGAGGGGAGGGCAATGGAGAGGGACTTGGAATTGACATGTGAAGCAACCTTGTTTCTAATTTAAATTTAAAAATAAATAAATAAATAAATGTAAAAAAATCAAATCTTCAAAAAAAATGATGTGAGAAATGTTCCGACTTCATTCACCCCAAGGGATTGTTAGGGAAAATGTAAGTATTTTTGTGATTCTGGAACAACAGAGACAGAAAAAAGCTAAGGAAGCTGTGGCTACAAACATTAATTGATAGCAAAGACAAACCTTGTTATAAGGGAAATGGAAGCCATTCTTGTGCTGAACTGTGCTGTGGTATTTTACGGATTGTAGAATTTGTGAAGAATGATATCACCTAGGATGTCTAGCTGAGAAGGTTTCTAATTCACTGTTGACAGTTTTTCCTCCTAAGCTAATAGTAGTACCAGCGAGGATGGAGAATCATTTCCTGTCTGACAGTCTTTCAACTTGAGGTGTTTCACTGTCTTCTGCCCATCACTTCACAGTGAATCCTCACATCTCTAAAGTCATCTGATGTAGATTACATTCTCAGCTCTCCTCTGATATTCTTGTTTTAATGTTAATATTGTGGCCAGACTCACCTCTCCTACATCTATAGAGCTGGAAACACTTTGTAGAACTTGTATATTTGAATTTCAAGCAAACAATGAGATCTACTCAAGTACGTAGTATGTCATCCATTGGCCCTAATATGGAGTATTCAGAACTTTTTATCTGAAATTCACGTGTAAGTTACTCTTATATGTTTTCTTATTTTTTTGGTTTTTACAAGACAGGGTTTCTCTGTATTGTTTTGGAGGCTATTGGTCCAGCCTGGCCTTGAACTCATAGAGATCTGCCTGCCTCTGCCTCCTGAGTGCTGGGATTAAAGGCGTGTGCCACCACTGCCTGGCACTCTTATATGTTTTCTTTTGTTAAACCTGGCATCTCATCACATCTACATTATCAGTCTTAAGGTCTGCAATCTTTGTAAGGCATATGTCTGTCTTCAGTGTGCCTGCTCACTTTCTGCACATAACGTTCTGGTCAGCCTTTCCTGTTAGACATCTGTTCTGATGGTAAGGAACGTGCTGTGTTCTTTAACACACAGTTGTCCACACACCAGTAGAGGCTTAATGCAAGTCTTGATCCTTAAAGGAAAGGGAACCACTGTTGATATGTTTTTTTCTCATCCTCGGGTCTTATCTATCACATTCTGAGTTAGCCCATATTGTTCTCTATGTGCATAGGAGAAATCTGAAATTGCTTCCTGTCTTTTTCCTGAGGAGTAAAGCCTTGACCTCTTGTTCACTCTGTGGTCTCTTGCATCACATTATTCTACAAGGTGAGGATTTCAAAGCAGCTGAAAGTCAGGAGGATTTGATCACTGGCTGCCAACTCAGTATGAAAAGGATGATAGTTTGTTTTGGGGAAAATCGTCTCTTCACTTTACAACAACTATTAGAAAAATTATCCTCTCAGAATAGATAAGGAAAAAGAAAATATTGTTCTGTCCCTGCCTTTAAACTGTCCCCCACTCTATGTGTGAGTGTATTTGTGAGGATAGTGACTTTTTCTCAAATTTGGGGAAATCATTTGTTGCATGTGGCAGGCAATAACTTTCCTAGTTGTCTCTAATGATGTACATATCCCATGAGATTACACTCTATTGTAAACAGCTGTTAAGCATACTTAGAAATAATTGTTTACTAGTCTATTCTCCATAAATGGCTTCTTATAGACAATATGTTTATTTTACAATTGCTGTTAGTGCATGTATGTAACTTCCCTGCTGTGTCCAAATGGTAATATTTCTGTGTATTCATCCATATTGTCTGGCTTATTGAGTCTATCTGCCCACTTCTTCCACAGTGATCCCCAAAACCTGGGAGGAAAGGAAGTGATATAGATTCCCAGTTTATGGATTGAGTGTTCTGCAAATTCTTATGCCCTGCACCTTGGATCCCTGTGGGTCTGTGTGTTAAACAGGAAAGCAAAGTGAGCCTTCTCTGATGAGGGTTGAGAGATGCATTCATCTGTGGGTATTATAAGTCATTAACAGTCAGTTTATTCCTGTCTCCATTTATCAGAACAATAGTAGTGAGTTTTCTATTAGATATTATATCAGGTTTTCGACCCATCATTTGGCACCAAGTTTCAATTTCATCTCGTGAAACCATTAAGAAAGTAACTGTTTCGTACCATGATGTTTTGCCACTGTGTATCAATGGGTACATATTACCAGTCTGATCATTGTATTTCACAGGGTTAAGACTTGGATAAGATTGATGACTACTCTTCTTCTCTAGTGACAAACATAGTACCTTGCAACTCTATGAAAGCTATTCAGTAGAGATGAATCTTCCAAGTCAGCATCAGATCTGACTTGAGTCAGTCTCCATCTTCTGTGACTTAGTATGTGGTGTCTTCAGCAATATAATCTTATAGTCAAGTTATAAATGGTAACCCAGAGCATTGGTGATAGATTTTAGTGTTTCAAGTCTTTGGGTTCACTGACAAAATCTCCTAAGATGCAACCCACTCCTGGAACTGAATATTTTGTTATCCTCTGGTGTTTAGTAAAGCACTGTCTTCCACTAAAGGGTAAATTCTCTTTAACACTATAATCTCTTCTCTCTCTCTCTCTCTCTCTCTATATATATATATATATATATATATTTAACACTATAATCTCTTATCTTCTCTCTGTCTGTCTAGAGAGAGAGAGAGAGAGAGAGAGAGAGAGAGAGAGAGAGAGAGAGAGGTAGGCTTCCCTGTGCCTTATTTGAGAAGTGTTAAGTGTTATTTATACCCTCCTATATTACCTCTTCTACT
>NW_024434803.1:0-4535 GCF_017639785.1 Mesocricetus auratus | reverse complement strand
GTCTCCTTATAGAATCTTTGGCGTATGAGAACGCGAATCCTCAATGCAGGCAGGTAATTTGGCCATTAAAAATAAGATCAGCGCCATTGGAGGAATGGGTTCTGCATACAGCGAACCTGGAATGTAAAAGTCAGGATACAGGAGCTTGGGTAGGTGAAGCTATTTCTACAGGCTTGCGGAGGCACCAGGATGCCAAATACCCTACCTGTGATGATATAGAGGCATGGGTAGGGAAGGCAATCTCAAAGAATTTAAATAGGCGTAAAGATCCAACATGCTTTAACTGTGGTAGAATAGGACATCTTAGTAGGAACTGTAGACAACGCATTCCTAGAAATAATGCTTTTACCAGGAATGCATCAAACAGAAGGACTAAGCCTCCTGGTCTATGCAGGAGGTGTGGGAAGGGGCGCCATTGGACTGATGAATGCTATTCCACAATAGACAGACAAGGTAGATCTTTACGGCAGGGAAACGGGGTTCCGGGGCTCAACGGAGCCCCGAAAAGGAAGATTATCCGGTCATTTCCAGTGACAGTGGAGGGCAGCCTCTCCCAGGACAATTAGAAGATCCACTGCCTGTTGTAAATAATACGGCACTGGATAATACATTAGCTCCAGAGGATGAATCAATTACATCAGGAGGAGATACAAAACATATATTTTGGCAAACTTCTATACAATATCATAGACCCAAACTTCCGGTTAAGGTAAATAATAGGGTGATTACGGATTACTGGACACCGGATGTGAAGTCACTATCCTTAATCAGCAGTCCTGGCCACAAAACTGGACTTTAAAAGAGGTTAATGTTCAATTCTTAGGGATTGGAACCCTATCTGAAGTTAAACAGAGCGTTAGATGGATTGACTTTATTGGGCCAGAAGGACAGAGAGGAAGGTTAAAGCCATATGTTGCAGATATTGCTATAAACCTCTGGGGTCATGATCTACTCCAGCAATGGAATACGCAGATTAAAATTCCTCCTGTATCAGCTAGGAATTATAGACAAGCTCTTAGTGGTAGTAAGAATATAGTAAGACAGTACAGAAAACAGATGCCAAATGTACAGGCTGTAAAGAAGCAAGATGCTAGTGCCAAACCTACAGAGCAACCGAAAGCTCTACCATTAAAATGGCTGACAGATGAACCCGTCTGGGTGGGTCAATGGCCTATGACATCTGAGAAGTTAGAGGCTTTGGAGAAGTTAGTTCAGGAACAGCTAGATGCTGGACATATTGAGGAATCAACTAGTGCATGGAATTCGCCTGTTGTTGTTGTCAAGAAGAAGTCTGGTAAGTGGAGAATGGTTACTGATCTTAGAGCCATCAACAAGGTAATTCAGCCTATGGGGTCTCTACAACCTGGGATGCCATTACCTTATCTAATTCCTAAGGATTGGCCAATTATAGTTTTAGACTTAAAAGATTGTTTCTTCACCATACCGCTACAAGAAAACAACAGAGAAAAGTTCGCCTTCACAGTACCTACCTATAATAATTCCTGTCCGGTACAGAGATTCCAGTGGAAGGTACTACCTCAAGGTATGTTAAACAGTCCAACTTTGTGTCAATATTTTGTGAATAAACCTCTAGAAATAATTCGTAAAAAATTTTCACATTCGTTAATATATCATTATATGGGTGACATATTATTGTCTGATTCAAATAAGGATACTTTGGAAAAGATGTTTGAGGCAGTAAAGGAAATTTTGCCTCGCTGGGGATTACAAATAGCCCCAGAAAAAATACAAAGAGGAGATTCTATTAACTATTTAGGTTATAAAATAGATGCTCAGAAAATTAGACCACAGAAAGTACAGATCAGAAAAGATCGTTACCAGACTCTTAATGACCTTCAAAAACAATTAGGAGAAATCTCTCAATTACAGACCATTATTGGTGTAGAAGGGCATGATTTAAAACACCTGAAAATGGCTTTAAAAAGAGATAAAGACCTAAACAGCCCATGAGTACTAACAGCTGAGGCTGAAAAAGAATTAGAATGGGTAGAAAAGAGAATAATAGAAGCACATGTGGACCGTGTGGATCCAAATCTGGACTGTATTCTGGTTATTTTACCATCTAGAGAATACCCCTCAGGAATATTAATGCAGAGGGATGACATCATTCTAGAATGGGTATTTCTGCCACATAAACAGAATAAAAAAATTGAAAACATGTATAGAAAAGATATCTGATTTGATAAAAAGGTAAATTAAGGCTTCGTCAACTGACTGGGAAAGACCCAGCTGAAATTATTGTACCTTTAACGAATGAGGAAATTTCCTCCTTATGGAAGGAGAATGAGTATTGGCAAATAGCTTGCAGTGACTTTTTGGGAAGTATTAGTAATAACTATCCCAAAACAGAGAGAATCAAATTCATAAAGAAAACAATTTGGATTCTTCCACATATCATGAGGCAAACACCTATTTCTGGAGTTCTTACCTTCTACACAGATGCAAACAAATCAGGTAAAGCAGGGTATAAATCAGGAAATATAAGTAAAGTAGTTCAAAGCCCTTACAACTCCGTACAAAAGGCAGAGTTATATGCCATTCTCATGGTACTTAAAGACTTTACAGAACCTCTCAATATAGTCACGGATTCTCAGTATGCAGAAAGAGTTGTCCTGCACATTGAGACTGCAGAATTTGTTCCTGATAATACAGAATTAACCTCATTGTTTTTACAATTGCAGGAAATCATCAGAAACAGGACTCATCCTATATATATAACACACATCAGATCCCATACAGGTCTGCCAGAGAAGACTTCTGAACTGAACCAACCGGTGTATTTTAAGGATGTTATGACCTCAGTCTGGAAACCAGGATATGTGTTACGTTGGGGAAGGGGTTATGCTTTTGTTTCCACAGGAGAAGAAAAGGTTTGGGTTCCATCAAAATTAATTAAAATTCGATCAGAACAGAAAACATCTCAGGAGGAGGAAGATAACAGCCCATCTACAAATTCAGTCCACCATGGGTAAAGTGACCTCATAAAAGGAAAGAGAAGTGTTTTGTTTTTGTATTCACAGGTAAACTCAGCAAAGAATACTGGATTTATGGATTCCTGTAGAAGAATGAATAGCTACCCTGAGGACCATGAAACAAACAGTATATCACTGTGTGGTATCAAAGTCTAAATCTCTCTATATTGTTTTTTCATAGTACCCTTTTATCTTTATTTCTTCACATACCTCAGTTCCCATTCATTTAACTGAAGCTGGCTTTGGAGTTGGATTGGCTCTCCTACTCTAAACCCAAGCATATTATTTAAGTACAATTCAGAATTTCTGTATTATATCAAAGAGCCATTGATATAAGACAGAAGAAATAAAATGAGGGACTGTTATCTGTGGATTTCTTTTTCTGAACAGTCTAATTTCCTCCAGGTTTTCCATCTTCCCTATTGTCACCTCTTTTGTATGCATACATATGAAAGTTAAAATATTTCTTCGTTAACATTAATGTTTGAGTTTTCCAGAGAACAAGGGATTTCCTGACAGCAATCTACAACTGCTTCCGAAAGAGAATGAGGATCTACTTCCTTGACTTCACCTGATTCGACTGGAGGCATCTGAATTGTCCCACATCATTGACTCCACCTGACAAGCACTATCCTGAAACTGGCTTGAAACTACATTACTCGACACAACTCCAGACCAAAGAACGGAAATAGCACATCTTCTACAATCTGACCAGAGCTTCAAGATAAGAGCTTCAATCAACACTAGAACCCCAGTCAGGAACTTCAATCAAGCATCTCCTGCCATACTAAGACTGTCTGATCTACTCAGATTTTGTTATACTAACATTTTCTTTTCACAGGTCCCCATGAGATTATCATCGTCCCATCTCAGCAGGAAGTAGTTTTGAGAATTCCACGCCCCCTCTCCCTACTATTGATATTATAAGATTACACCTGTTAGTGTTAGTTTTCAATTATTTTAGAGTTGGGATTGGAAAGAGGTGTTCATATTTGAGTGTTTCTTTAAGATAAGTTTAGGTTTAGATAGAATAGATGTTTGATACATTTTGTTCATGGACACAAGTTAGTTGTCCTTTTTTAGACTAAAAGGGGAATTGTAGGAGGAAGTCTGATGCCGCCATTAAACATGTGACTTACTAAGTCTATGCCGCCATTAAACATGTGACTTAGTAGAGGCACATACAGATGAGGTAATAAAAGGGCGGTTTACCACACCACTAACCACACCCACCTTAGGCAGGACTAAAGACGTATACGGCTGGACGTAAAGACGTACATGTATGTAGGCGGAACTACGTCACTAGCCAAGCCCACTTTTGGGCATGGCTAGGGGCGTTACGGGGGAAGGCATAAAAGACAGCGCACAGGAAGTCTCTCTCTCTTTTCCTGGAGTTCGGCTTCCGGTCCAGTCGCTAGCTGAGATCTGCTGGGCTTCTCGGGGTTTGGTATCTTGTGAGTAATTTTCTACATTAAATACTTAGCTTCACTTTCCGTAATTGTGTGTCGCGTATCGTTACAGCTTCCGTAAAGCCAACAAACA
>NW_024434802.1:0-1893 GCF_017639785.1 Mesocricetus auratus | reverse complement strand
TATTGTGTCTGTGAGGCTCCTAAGGGGTCACTACTAGGAATATTTAGCCAAAGATGTCTAGTAGCTAACTGAAAATGTAAGACTGGGTCACAGGCAAAAGGCCTACACCAGAACAATCCAGTAGACAGTAACTGCACAAGGGCAAAATTCTTGTCACGTTGTCTAATGAATCCCTAGGGCTCAAGCTGCACTTGGAACACAGCAGGTGCTCAGCAAGACCAACAGGAGCTCATGTAGGGTTCTGGGAGGTTTATAGTCCTGGGAGGAACATGATGCATGCAGAAACAAACGAGGCAGACAGACCTAACTGAGACAGGTGAAGGGAGATCACTGACACACAACACAAGGAAAACGGGTTTTCACAAAGTGAGTACAGCAGGTCTTGGTGGAACACGCCTTTACTCCTTCATTCTGGAGGAAGAGTCATGCAGATCTCTGATATCGTGCCCAGCCTGGTATACATGACAGTCAGGGTTACACAGAGAATCCTGTCTAGGAATACAAAAACACAACCAACAAAAGGAAAAACAGAAATACTTCCTAAGAAGTCAAAAGTGTCAAATGTACAATGTCAAAGAGAGGGAGTGAAGAGGCTCGCAGGACAGTCACCCGTGAGGATGCCAACAAGACTGATTCTGAGCTCTTGAGTGGGAGGACAGGGAAGCCAAGCCACATTCTCAAGAAGCTGGGTCTCTTTATAACAGATTAATTATTCACCAACAGCATGAATGGTAATTCCTCCCCAACTTGCATTTCTTCTTGTTGGGGAAAGAGAAACACTGTACAGACAAATATAATCAAAATTCTTACAAAATAGTCGGCCAATTTTTAAACAATTCATGATTTTGTTTGATTTTTTTCTCTCTGAAAAGAACTTGAAAAAGTCGTTCCTCATCTTCTTGTCGGTGCCTTAGTCTCTGTACTCAAAAAATAATTCTATCAATTCTTTCTGGAACTGAAATTAAAGCATCTTCATCCAATACCTCAAACTCTAGTCTTTAAGAAAAAGAGAAAAAGTGAAACAGACCTCACAATTAACACCTTTTGTCATTTGCTGCACTTAGAAATCATGTGAATTTGTGTGTGTGAAATCAACATCTAAAGTAAAAACGTGCGTACTCACAGCATGCCTCTGGAAAGCAGAATACATCCTTTCCCTATGCATTCTCAATTCCAACACCTGGCAGTCACTAACCAACTGAAACATGAGATTACCCATCAGTTAAAGCTAGTCAGTGGCAAGATTGAGGTCAAATAATATCTAATATCTGTTGACTGGAACAGAAATCATAGCAGAGGGGATGACAGAAGGACTGCATTTTAAATTTGGGAAAAAATTCAGTTTTATCGCTCTACTCAGGCTTCTGCTGCTGTGTGCTATGTGCATAACGGTTATGACAAGCCAGCACAGTTTCCCTCTGACCCTCACATCAAAGCAGGGGCACATGCGAATACTTCCAATTCTTTTAGGTGCTCATGCTGGGCCTTCAGTGTGCTTTTTAGCTCCACCTGTATCCATGAGAGTCATTTTTTAATTTGGAAACCACCATTTTTTTCTGAACTCAGCTGTTCCTGCAGCTCAGCCATTCTGTCTGTCATGCCACCGTATTAACCCTATGGGGGATAACTAAGCCTCAATGGGCCTAAAGGACAGCAGGCCTTGACAGATAGTAAAATCATGTCTAGCAGATATATCCTGGCAGATATCCTGGGTTTACTAGAGGGCCTTGACAACAGTAGCCGAGTCTGATGAGTGATGAAATGGACCATTGGACAGTGACCCCATCACCTCATCAGAGGCCAGCTCAGTAGATGTCTTCTGGGGCAGGCTGGGCTTGCTTCCTTGCCTACTTTTTCCCACCCACTGGTCCCCCAATCCACATGCACTGGGGA
>NW_024434801.1:0-5172 GCF_017639785.1 Mesocricetus auratus | reverse complement strand
TCCAATTTCTTTTTTTCTTAATTTTATTTTCAGTTTAAATTTAGATAAGAAACAAGGTTGCTTCACAAGTCAGTTCCAGGTTCCTCTCCCATTCCCTCCCTTCCTCCCGTGCCCCCCCCCGTTATCCCCTCATTTCCCCAGGGAGGGTGAGGCCCTCTATGGGGTGTGCATAATCTGTCATTTCATATAGGGCAGGGCCTATAACCTTCCCCAAGAGTTCAGGGTGAGAGTGCAACTCACATTGTTCTATGGGAGTCCAAAATCCGTGTGTATACTTGGGATGGGTACTGATCTGCTGCCCAAAGCTCAATAGATTCCCTAGGCCTCCTCACTGACACCCAGATTCAGGGGGTCTTGATCAGTCCCATGCTGGCTTCCCAGGCTGATGCCTGGGATTCAAGAGTTAACCTTTGTCTGGTCAGCTGTTTCTGGGGGTTAAACCAGCCCAGTCTTAATCCCTTTGATCATCAGTCCTCCCTCTCTGTTACTGGCTTTCTTGAGTTCCGCTCAGTACTTAACCAAGGGAGTCTGCCCCTTCTTCGATCAGCCACTAAATAAAGTTTCTGTTTCCCAGACTCTCTGGCCATAGGATTGTAGGCTGGCACTCCCCAGATCTATGTCTAAAATCCATATATGAGAGAGCACATGCCATGTTTCTCTTTTTGTGACTGGGTTACCTCACTCAGGATGGTTTCTTCTAGTGCCATCCATTTGCCTGCGAATCTCATGATTCCATTATTTTTTCCTGCTGAATAGTACTCCATTGTGTAGATGTACCACATTTTCTCTATCCACTCTTCAGGTGAGGGACATCTAGGTTGCTTCCAAGTTCTGGCAATTACAAATAAAGCTGCTATGAACATAGTGGAACAGACATCTTTGTTGTATGAATGCGCATCTTTTGGATATATGCCTAAGAGTGGAGTTGCTGGCTAAGGATGTTGAGCACTTTCTCAAGTGCCTCTCAGCCATTTTAGACTCCTCTATTGAAAACTCTCTATTTAGTTCTGCAGCCCACTTTTTAATAGGGACCTTTGTTGTTTTGGAGACTTGCTTCTTGAGTTCTTTGTAAATTTTGGAGATCAACCCTCTGTCAGATGTGGGATTAGTGAATATTTTTTCCCATTCTGTGGGCTGCCGTTTTGTCTTGCTGACTGTGTCCTTTGCCTTACAGAAGCTTCTCAGTTTCAGTAGGTCCCATTTATTAATTGTTGATCTCACAGTCTGCGCTACTGGTGTTATGTTCAGGAAGCTGTCTCCTGTACGAATTCATTCAATGGTACCAACCACTTTCTCTTCTAAGAGGTTCAGTGTGGCTGGATTAATGTTGAGGTCTTTGATCAGTAGGGCTACTGATTTTCTTGAGTTGATCTTGTAGCCTGCCACTTTGCTGAAGGTGTTAATCAGCTGTAAGAGTTCCCTGGTAGAGTTCTTTGGGTCATTGATGTAAACTATCATATTGTCTGCAAACAGTGAAAGTTTGACTTCTTCCTTCCCAATTTGTATCCCTTTGATCCCCCTTTGTTGTCGTATGGCAATAGCTAGAACTTCAAGTACCATGTTGAAAAGGTATGGAGAGAGTGGACAGCCTTGTTTTGTTCCTGATTTTAGAGGAATTGCTTTGAGTTTCTGTCCATTTAGTTTGATGTTGGCTGTTGGTTTACTGTATATAGCTTTTATTATGTTTAAGTATGTCCCTGTTATCCCAGATCTCTCCAAGACCTTTATCATGAAGGGGTGTTGGATTTTGTCAAAGGCTTTTTCAGCATCTAGTGAGATGATCATGTGATTTTTGTTTTTCAGCTTGTTTATATGGTGGATTACGTTGATGGATTTTCGTATGTTGAACCATCCCTGCATCCCTGGGATGAAACCTACTTGATCGTGGTGAATGATTGTTTTGATGTGTTCTTGGATCCTATTTGCCAGTATTTTATTGAGTATTTTTGCATCAATGTTCATGAGGGATATTGGTCTGAAGTTCTCTTTCTTAGTTGTATCTTTGTGTGTCTTGGGGATCAAGATTATTGAAGCCTCATAGAAAGAGTTTGGCAAAGACCCTTTTACTTCTATTGTGTGGAACACTTTGAGAAGAATTGGTATAAGCTGTTCTTTGAATTTCTGGTAGAATTCTGCACTGAGGCCATCTGGACCTGGGCTTTTTTTGGTTGGGAGACTTTTGATGACAGCTTCTATTTCCATAGGGGTTATAGGTCTATTTAAATTGCTTATCTGTTCTTGATTTAGTTTTGGCAATTGATAGCTGTCCAGGAAGTCATCCATTTCCTTTAAATTTTCAAATTTTGTGGAGTACAGGTTTTCAAAGTATGACCTAATGATTCTCTGGATTTCCTCAGAGTCTGTTGTTATGACCCCTTTTCATTTCTAATTTTGTTAATTTGCGTGTTCACTCTCTGCTGTTTGGTAAGTTTGGACAAAGTTTTGTCTATCTTGTTGATTTTCTCAAAGAACCAACTCTTCGTTGCATTGATTCTTTGTATTGTTTTCCTGGTTTCTACTTTATTGATTTCAGCCCTCAATTTGATTATTTCCTGGCGTCTACTCCTCCTGGGGGAGTGTGCTTCTTTTTTTCATTTTTGTTATTTTATTTTATTTTTTTTAATTTTATTTTCCAGTTTAAATTTAGAGTGGAACTCAAGAAAGCCAGTAACAGAGAGGGAGGACTGATGATCAAAGTGATTAAGACTGGGCTGGTTTAACCCCCAGAAACAGCTGACCAGACAAAGGTTAACTCTTGAATCCCAGGCATTAGCCTGGGAAGCCAGCATGGGACTGATCAAGACCCCCTGAATCTGGGTGTCAGTGAAGGGGCCTAGGGAATCTATTGAGCCTTGGGAAGCAGATCAGTACCCATCCCAAGTATACACACGGACTTTGGACTCCAATAGAACAATGTGAGGGAGTGTGCTTCTTTGTGTTCTAGAGCTTTCAGCTGTGATGTTAATTCTCTGGTATAACTGTTCTCCTGTTTCTTCATGTGAGCACTTAGGGCTATGAACTTCCCCCGTAGCACTGCTTTCAAAGTGTCCCATAGGTGTGGGTATGTTGTGTCTTCATTCTCATTGAATTCGAGGAAGTCTTTAATTCCTTTTTTTATTTGCTCTTTGACCCAGGGATGGTGCAGTTGAGCATTATTCAATTTCCATGAGTTTGTAGGTTTTCTGCAATTTGTGTTGTTGTTGAATTCTAATTTTAAAGCATGGTGGTCTGATAAGATGCATGGAGTTATTCCAATTTTTTTGTAGCTGCTGAGGTTTGATATGTTGCCAAGTATGTGGTCGATTTTTGAGAAGGTTCCATGTGGTGGTGAGAAGAAGGTATATTTTTTATGTGGATGAAATGTTCTATAGATATCTGTTAATCCCAGTTGGGTCACTACTTCTATTAGACCTTTTGCTTCTTTGTTGAGTTTCTGTTTGGAATTCCTGTCTAGTGGTGAGAGTGGTGTGTTGAAATCTCCCACTATAACTGTGTGGGGCTTTAGATGAGATTTAAGTTCTAATAATGTTTCTTTAACAAATGTGGATGCCTTTGTATTTGGGGCATAGATGTTCAGGATAGACACATCATCTTGGTGGGTTTCACCTGTGATGAGTATGTAATGACCTCCTTCATCTCTTTTGATTGATTTTATTTTAAAGTCTAGTTTGTTAGATATTAGGATTGCTACCCCTGCTTGTTTCTTGGGTCCATTTGATTGAAAATTTTTTCACAACCTTTAACTCTCAGGTAATGCCTGTTTTTAAGGGTGAGGTGTGTTTCTTGTATGCAGCAGAAGGAAGGGTTCTGTCTTCGAATCCAATCTGTGTCTTTTTATGGGTGAGTTAAGGCCATTAATATTGAGGGATATTAATGACCAATGATTGCTCATTCTTCTTCGATTTGCGATGGTTGTTGTTGGTGGAATTATGTGTGGAATTTCTCCCCTTTGTTCTTTTGGCTGTTGGTAGAGAGGGATTCTATAATGCTTATGTTTATCTGGTTGTAGTTAGCTTCCTTGGGTTTGAGTTTTCCTTCCAAAATTTTCTGTAGGGCTGGGTTAGTGGACACATATTTCTTGAATCTAGTTTTGTCATGGAATATCTTGTTTTCTCCGTCTATAGTGATTGAGAGTGTTGCTGGGTATAGTAGTCTGGGCTGGCATCCATGGTCTCTTAGTGTAGGTAGAATATCTATCCAGGACCTTCTGGCTTTCAGAGTTTCCATGGAGAAATCAGGTATAATTCTGATAGGTCTGCCTTTATATGTTACTTGACCTTTTTCCTTAGCTGCTCTTAATATTCTTTCTTTATTCTGTATGTTTGGGGTCTTGATTATTATGTGGCGAGGGGATTTTTTTGTGGTCCACTCTATTTGGTGTTCTGTAGGCTTCTTGTACCTTCATTGGCATGTCTTTCTTAAGGTTGGGAAAGTTTTCTTCTATGATTTTGTTGAATATGCCTTCTGGCCCTTTGAGGTGGATTTCTTCTCCTTCTTCTATACCTATCATTCTTAGGTTTGGTCTTTTCATGGTGTCCCATATTTCCTGGATGTTTTGTGTTAAGGATTTGTTGGATTTAAGGTTTTCTTTGGTTGATAAATCCATTTCTCCTAGCATATTTTCAACACTTGAGATTCTCTCTTCCATCTCTTCTATTCTGTTGGTAATGCTTGTATTGGTAGTGCCTGACTGTTTGTCCAGCTTTTCTATTTTCTGCCTTTCTTCAGATTGTGTTTTTTTTAATGACTCTATTTCAGTTTTCAACCCTTGCAGTGTTTACATTGCTTCTTGCAATTTTCTGTTTATCTGTTCATCCATTTGTTGCCTTTTATGAATTTTTTGGTTTGTTTCTTCTTCCATTTCTTGCATTTTTTGGTTTGCTTTTTGTTCCATTTCTCGCATTTTGTGCTTTGTTTCTTCTTCCATTTCCTGCCTTTTTTGGTTTGTTTCTTCCCTTTAGAATCTCCCACATGTGGGATTAACTCTGCAGATTTCAGGCTCTCTACTGTGTGCATTTGATTCCTGTGAAAACACTTATCTGGTTATCAGTGGAATTAGGGGTTAAGGGGTTGAATCCTGGCAGGTTTGTGTACTGTAGGAAAAATATGAGGTCAAAATACTGTGTTGTGTAGGCGACTGTAATGCTTTTCCAGTTGGTTTCTCACATCAAC
>NW_024434800.1:0-10669 GCF_017639785.1 Mesocricetus auratus | reverse complement strand
TTTCCCTTGTAGTTAACTAAACGTTTCTTTGGAGGTGTGGCCACTGCTTTCTGACCTTCCTTCTTACAGTGCTAAATGGCACTTCCATGTTCTTCTTTCCAGACATGTTAAAAATAAGCTGCCTATTGCCTATTGCCTATTGCAACTTCAATGCTCTTTAAACATTACTACCTTGAGGGGCAACTGTTCTCCAGCTGTTTCAGCCATATTTCCTAGAGATGCTAGTGAAGCATCTTGCTGAATCCATGGAGCTTTTATTCTTATAATAATGTTTCTATTGACAAGCATGGCTTCCTTGTATATTAAAACTATTCCCCTATAATCAGATTAGTGACTGCCCTAATTGTCATCATAGAACTTACATCCAGTAACTGATGGAAGCAGATGCAGTGACCCACAGCCAAGCACTGAGCTGAGTTCCTGGAGCTTAGAACAAGCAAGGGTCACGATAATGAGATGGGAAGACCACAGAGACAGCTGACATGAGCTAGTGGGAGCTCACAGACTCTGAACTGACAACTGGGGATCCTTCATGGGACAGAACTAAGCCCTCTGAATGTGGGTGACAGTTATGTGGCTTGATCTGGTGTGGGAGCCCTGGTGGTGGGACCAGGACTTGTCCTGGGTGAATGAACTGGCTTTTAGAAGCCCATTCCCTATGGTGGGATGCCTTGCTCAGCCTGGATGTGACGGGGAGGGGCTAGGTCCTGCCTCAACTTGGTGTACCAGATTTAGTTGACTCTTCAAGGAAGTCCTTGTCCCCTCTGAGGAGTGGATGAAGGGTGGAATGGGGGGAGGTGGGGCGTGAGAGAAGAGGAGGGAAGGGGTACTGGGTCTAGTATATAAAATGAAACAAAATTTTAAATAAAAAAAAAAATCTTCAATATCTTGTCTAGACAGGGGTTATTTGACATCTTCTTCTTAGATTCTTATGCCGCTCTTTAATTATTTTCACTTGCCTGTTTTGTTGACACAGATAATGATACAGTAGCAACAGTGGGTGTATTAGTCACTAGTGCTGAGATAAAGCACTCCGGCCAACACAACTTACAGAAGGAAGGGCTTGTCTGGGGCTTATGGTTCCAGAGGGATAAGACTGTCATCATCACAGTAGGGAAGCATGGCAGCAGGCAGTCTTGACATTGCAATCACAGCTGAGAGCTCACACTCTGATCCACAAACTGCTGTTCTTTTGCTTAAGTTAAAATTAGAAGGGCATGAGATGGAACGGGGACTGGAGAGTACCTTAACCAGAGTTTAATATATCGCAGGAGACAGGAGAGAGAGGAGAGAGGGAGAGATGAGAAGGGGGCTGGTAAGAGCAGAGAGCAAACAGAGATGTAAGGGGCCCGGGTCTATCTTTTAAAGGGGTCCTTTGCACCTGCATGCAGACCAAACTCATGGAACCCTGGGCTGACCAGAGTGCTGCCTGAGTGCATTCTGCCAGGTAACAGGGTGAGCCAGGATAATGCCTGAAACTTTCACAAACAGGAAGCAGAGAGTTCACTGGGCATGTTGGAAGGCTCTAGAAGCCTACCAAAGGAACTCTGTTGGGTCTAAAAAGGCTCAGATGTGAGGCCCAGTGTAATCTCCTGAGCCTGACTTGAGTTTGGAAACCTGTCTCTGGCCTGTAACCTCCATATGGGGTGACTGAGCAAGGCCTGTTGTAAGACTGCCCCCTGCCTAGCTACCTGCCAGCTTGGTGGAATACTATTGACCCTTACTCCTCACATCACCTTACCCCATCTTAAGATTCCTATCCCCTACCTCAGCCCTATGTAAGTTCCTGCCTGTTGGAATAAATTGAGATCCTGCTTTGATAAGTCACCTGACTCAGTGTGTATTTTCTGCCAGGTAACTAGTAGGGGGGAGGGTCTGAGTTGCTGGCACTCACTATCTAGATCAGGCCCTGCTGGAAACTCCTTGCCCTACTTGACAATCTGGATCCCACAGAAATCCCCTGCTCGATGTTGGCGTGATACACCTCCTTCAACAAGATTAATCCTGCCCTAACACTTCCAGCAACTGAGGATCAACTATTTAAACATATGAGCCCAGTAGGCATCATCTGATTCAGTATCGGCAAGAATTTATTCTGCACTGCTCCCCTTTCTAATGTATATATCAATTATTATTGATTATTTTAGTCAGGAGTTTTTATTGAATTTTCCCAGATGGCTTCTTGCATCTAAGGGGATGATCTTAAGGCCTTTTTCTGGTACTAATAAAGCTTGTTTTGAAGACAAATGTTTAAGTAGTGTCTGTGACTTCTGTACTTCAATGGTTGGAATATTAAATCTTCCCTGAGATAGCAAATGTCTTTGACTTAGTGGGAACAACTAAACAGTGGTGTAAGAAGGAAATATGCAATCAGTTAACTATCTCAAAATTTCATGCAGCTATGGTATTTCTTTGCATGTGCTTGTGTCAGGGCTAGCAACCATGGAGTCAGTATCAGTTTTTACCAGTGTCTCCAAGGGTACTGTTTCTGGTATATATATTTAAGAAATCACTGATGGCTTCACATTGTTTTAGCTTTAAGTACTTATTGATTTTGGGTCTCTAGTCATCATTTTTCCTTCTTTGAGTGGCTGGTAGCAATTAAATATTTTAATCTCAGCTGCTAAGAGCACATGATTGTGACAGATATGCCATGTCCAGGAGACAATATATCACAATACCACTCCTCAGCCTTAGGCTTTCACATTCTACCCCATCTTCCAGGATGTCCCCTGAGCTGTGGTTGTGGGGTTAACGTAGATGTCTGGTTTAGGCCCCAACAGTGTGTGTCTTCTCCCTAGCACTTCGGTCAGATTCAGACTTATCTCTCTCTTAACTGTTCTCCACTAGAAAAAGAAGCCTCTCTGGTGAAGGCTACAGGCAGAAACACACATATTTAACGATTTAGCTACTGCGATGAAATGCAAATTTGGCTTCAACGATTCAGGATGTCCCCTGAGCTGTAGTTGTGGGGTTAACGTAGATGTATGGTTTAGGCCCCAACAGTCTGTGTCTTCTCCCTAGCACTTCGGTCAGATTCAGATTTATCTCTCTCTTAACTGTTCTCCACTAGAAAAAGAAGCCTCTCTGGTGAAGGCTACAGGCAGAAACACACACATTAATGATTTAGCTACTGCGATGAAATGCAAATTTGGCTTCAACGAGCTTCAAAGATGTAGGAGGAAGTCTGATGCCGCCATTAAACATGTGACTTACTAAGTCTATGCCGCCATTAAACATGTGACTTACTAGAGGCGCATACAGATGAGGTAATAAAAGGGCGGTTTACCACACCGCTAACCACACCCACTTTAGGCAGGACTAAAGACGTATACGGCTGGACGTAAAGACGTATACGTACGTAGGCGGAACTACGTCACTAGCCAAGCCCACTTTTGGGCATGGCTAGGGGCGTTACGGGGGAAGGCATAAAAGACAGCGCACAGGAAGTCTCGCTCTCTTTTCCTGGAGTTCGGCTTCCGGTCCAGTCGCTAGCTGAGATCTGCTGGGCTTCTCGGGGTTTGGTATCTTGTGAGTAATTTTCTACATTAAATACTTAGCTTCACTTTCCGTAATTGTGTGTCGCGTATCGTTACAGCGTCCGTAAAGCCAACAATTTGGTGTCGGAGCGGGATTGGAATCGGGACCCAGGCGCTTCTCTCGGCCTGACCAGGCACACGTGGACTCTCCTTTCGCTAAGTTCCTCACCACTTCGCTCGGCAAGGCACGATTCCTGCCGCCAGGAACCAGCACCTTCTACCTGCCGGTAAGGTTAGGCGGAATTCCAAGGTTTCTCTCGCGGCCACGTGCTGTTTTACTGGCGGCCAGCTGACTCCGGCCACGTGCTCTTTCGCTGGCAGCCTGTTGATTTCGGCCTGAATTACTCCATTGGTAACAAACGTAACTGCTTTATACAATGTCAACAGCTAACACTATGATGCAGGATGTTAAGAATTTTCTTGTTTTTTGTATGGATGGGATTTTAGAAAGGGTTGAGGACCTACCTGAAAGGTACTTCCTACCCATGATGGTGATTATTAGCTTCATAATCAATATAATTTTGTTAATGAAATGGCTCAAAAATAGGAATAAACTTATACAGGTCATACAGTCATCGCAGGATAGTTTTGAAATCTTAATACAAAGGATTCAGGAAATGCAAAATTCATTGCAGGAGAGTAAGAAAGGGTTGGTAGAAAATATTCAGGATATTAAAAATGATAATGTAGGTCTGACGAACAGGTTTAAAGAGACGGAACACAAAATTGAATTATTTTCAGGAAAAATGTGTTCCATAGATAGAATTGAAAAATTGGAACATAATGTGGAAACATTTAACGACAAACACGGTTCCATGTTTGATGATTTCACTAGCAAATTACAAAGACTGGAACATAAAATTGAAATGCTAGCAGAAAAGAATTGTTCCATGTCTGAGAGCAATGATAAACTAACTGATAGAATATCATTTGTAGAAGGCAGTTTACATGCTATTGAGGTACTTGCTAAGGATGAGAATATTAGAAATTTGGAATCACATGTAAATGATGAATGTAAAAAAATGAAAGATTCCATGACATCCTTAGAAAATCATTTGTCCCAAGAACTTCAAGAGCTCAGAGAAACAATGATGAATAGACTGCAGGATTTAGAAGACGCTCAATCTGATACTTCAGAATCAGAAATACAGGCAACAGGTCAGGACAGGAGTTTCCCAAAGCTTCTCAAATGCCGGAATGATTTCCCTAAGGTTGCTATGCGTTCCCCTATGGTTTTTCCAGTATCTGTATCAGAAAAACCAGCAACGAAAAAACAATCAAATGGTCCCATTGCTTATCACTGGGAGCCTATACAGATGAAGGATCTAAAAAATATTAAGGAGGCCATTGTCATGTATGGTCTTCATTCTCCCTTTGTCAGAGAGCTCCTAACCTCATGGGCTACTGTAAATAAAGTAACCCCAAAAGACTGGGCCCAATTAGCCTCTGCAGTGCTCGAAAATTCTTGCCAAATTCAATGGAGAGCTTTATGGAGGCAAGAAGCAAAAGCAATAGAAATTCAGGAATTACAGAACGGTCATGAAGTACCCCAAGACAAGATTCTTGGGGAGGGTCCTTACGCTGACACGCAGGTTCAATCTGCATATGACGAGCACATGTTGTCTTTGTGCCGTACAGCTGCTTTAAATGCCTTGGATAAGGTTTGTGAAACAGGAGAGATAATGCAACCCTACACCAAGGTATTACAGGGCCCAAGGGAAAGGTTCACTGAATTTTTAGAGAGATTATCCAGAGCAGTAGAGGTACAGGTAGCGAACCCAGAATCCAGGCGTCTCCTTATAGAATCTTTGGCGTATGAGAACGCGAATCCTCAATGCAGGCAGGTAATTTGGCCATTAAAAATAAGATCAGCGCCATTGGAGGAATGGGTTCTGCATACAGCGAACCTGGAATGTAAAAGTCAGGATACAGGAGCTTGGGTAGGTGAAGCTATTTCTACAGGCTTGAGGAGGCACCAGGATGCCAAATACCCTACCTGTGATGATATAGAGGCATGGGTAGGGAAGGCAATCTCAAAGAATTTAAATAGGCGTAAAGATCCAACATGCTTTAACTGTGGTAGAATAGGACATCTTAGTAGGAACTGTAGACAACGCATTCCTAGAAATAATGCTTTTACCAGGAATGCATCAAACAGAAGGCCTAAGCCTCCTGGTCTATGCAGGAGGTGTGGGAAGGGGCGCCATTGGACTGATGAATGCTTTTCCACAATAGACAGACAAGGTAGATCTTTACAGCCAAGGAAACGGAATTCAGGGGCTCAACCGAGCCCCGAAAAGAGAGATTATCCGGTCATTCCCAGTGACAGTGGAGGACAGCCTCTCCCAGGACAATTAGAAGATCCACTGCCCATTGTAAATAATACGGCACTGGATAATACATTAGCTACAGAGGATGAATCAATTATATCAGGAGGAGGAAGATAACAGCCCATCTACAAATTCATAGTCCACCATGGGTAAAGTGACCTCCTAAAAGGAAAGAGAAGTGTTTTGTTTTTGTATTCACAGGTAAACTCAGCAAAGAATACTGGACATATGGATTCCTGTAGAAGAATGAATAGCTACCCTGAGGACCATCAAACAACAGCACTGTGTGGTATCAAAGTCTAAATCTCTCTATATTGCTTTTTCATAGTACCCTTTTATCTTTATTTCTTCACATACCTCAGTTCCCATTCATTTAACTGAAGCTGGCTTTGGAGTTGGATTGGCTCTCCTACTCTAAACCCAAGCATATTATTTAAATACAATTCAGAATTTCTGTATTATATCAAAGAGCCATTGATATAAGACAGAAGAAATAAAATGAGGGACTGTTATCTGTGGATTTCTTTTTCTGAACAGTCTAATTTCCTCCAGGTTTTCCATCTTCCCTATTGTCACCTCTTCTGTATGCATACATATGAAAGTTAAAATATTTCTTTGTTAACAGTAATGTTTGAGTTTTCCAGAGAACAAGGGATTTCCTGACAGCAATCTTCAACTGCTTCCGAAAGAGAATGAGGATCCACTTCCTTGACTTCACCTGATTCGACTGGAGGCATCTGAATTGCCCCACATCATTGACTCCACCTGACAAGCACTATCCTGAAACTGGCTTGAAACTACATCACTCTACACAACTCCGGACCAAGAAACGGAAATAGCACATCTTCTACAATCTGACCAGAGCTTCAAGATAAGAGCTTCAATCAACACTAGAACCCCAGTCAGGAACTTCAATCAAGCATCTCCTGCCATACTGAGACTGTCTGATCTACTGAGATTTTGTTATACTAACATTTTCTTTTCACAGGTCCCCATGAGATTATCATCGTCCCATCTCAGCAGGAAGTAGTTTTGAGAATTCCACGCCCCCTCTCCCTACTATTGATATTATAAGATTACACCTGTTAGTGTTAGTTTTCAATTATTTTAGAGTTGGGATTGGAAGGAGGTGTTCATATTTGGGTGTTTCTTTAAGATAAGTTTAGGTTTAGATAGAATAGATGTTTGATACATTTTGTTCATGGACACAAGTTAGTTGTCCTTTTTAGACTAAAAGGGGAATTGTAGGAGGAAGTCTGATGCCGCCATTAAACATGTGACTTACTAAGTCTATGCCGCCATTAAACATGTGACTTACTAGAGGCGCATACAGATGAGGTAATAAAAGGGCGGTTTACCACACCGCTAACCACACCCACTTTAGGCAGGACTAAAGACGTATACGGCTGGACGTAAAGACGTATACGTACGTAGGCGGAACTACGTCACTAGCCAAGCCCACTTTTGGGCATGGCTAGGGGCGTTACGGAGGAAGGCATAAAAGACAGCGCACAGGAAGTCTCGCTCTCTTTTCCTGGAGTTCGGCTTCCGGTCCAGTCGCTAGCTGAGATCTGCTGGGCTTCTCGGGGTTTGGTATCTTGTGAGTAATTTTCTAACATTAAATACTTAGCTTCACTTTCCGTAATTGTGTGTCGCGTATCGTTACAGCGTCCGTAAAGCCAACACAAAGATGCATCATATTCCTTCAACCTAGAAAGGAGACAATTTTTCCAATGTAATACTGAGGCCAAGGAATTAATACCCTCTCCTGAGTATAGTCAATTACTTTTCTTCTTGTAGACTGATACCTACAAACACAAAGCTCTAACACATTCCTCTATGTAGAAGTTCCACAAAACTTTCCAAGGAATTCTTGGACTCTCATGCAACTTTTAGACTATTATATTCATAATTATTAATCTTACTTCAAAAGGTAGTGGCATTTTCTCACCTTTTCCTTCACCACAAACTATATCTTGAAGCCCCACCCCCTTCAGGTCACTTGCTGAGGTTATTCTATTTCCCCTTCCCAGGGAGAGCCAGGCATCCCTCCCATATTACCTAGTCTCTCTGGGTCATTGGATTATAGCATAGTTATTCTTCATTTTGCAGCTAATATCCACTTGTGCTAAGTCATAATGGTAATCCCCAAACTGTAGCAGACCATGGTACCAGGGGTCAACAAAAACCTCTGCCCAGCTGTACTTGGAGAGATGGGAAGAAGGATGGGGGAGAAGAAAAAAGAAAAGCTTGATCAACTTTTTGGGAAACAAATTTTCCTAAACTGCTGGACTAATGAGCTTCTGTGAACTTGTCGTGAACTGGAGTTACCCATGAAGTAGGACCCTCCTTTGAGGCATTGCCTCCATCAGACTGGTGTCTGGGCGTGTTTCTGGTGAATTTTCTGATTGTCACTAGCACACTGTGAGCTTTGCAGGTGAGTCTGGGCTGTGTAAGAAAGGAAGCTGAGCAAGGCAGTAAGCAGTGTTCCTCATTGCCTCTGTTTTAGATTCTCCTTCAGGTTCCTGTCTTGGTTTCCTTCAGTGATGAACTCTAAACTATAAGATGAAGTAAGTCCCTTTCCTCCCTAGCTTGTTCTTAGTCAGTGTTTAATCACAGAAGAAACTAAATTAGGAGAGCTGGCAAAATAAAGGCTTTTAGGAGAAATCTAGAGCTTACCATGAAGATTTAAGTGTAGACTAAAACCCAACTGTCATCGATTCTGTCCTTGAACACCGTCCCAATTTAGATATGTGACACCAAAGACCCCTTTTCCGTAACAAGCACCAGAGAACAGAGACCACAGTAGTGAAAGCCAGGCAGTTTATTTTTCCCACTTTGCAAGCCCAGGCATCAGCTGAGAAGGGCAAGTACACAGTTTTGAGTCCAGACAACAGCTTTAAACCCGAACGAGTCACGGCACCCCTTTCCTCTTTCACTGACCAATCAGGAGGACTGTCTTAGTCATTTAGATTGTAGCATTCCCTCTGCCAATTATGTTTGTCTTTTCTTTGACAAAACCATGTGAGAGTTAATCTATGTTTTACGTTTTGTTTGCTGTAAAGCTTGTCAGGTAGTACATTACCTTGTAGGCAAGTTTCCTACTAGTGACTTTCTACTTTAAACCTTTAGTTTGGGGCAGGGGCGGGGGTGAGGGGTGGGGGTGGGGAGAAGGATTTGCATGGGGGGCTACTAAGGTAGCAGGCTGCCTGCCCTAGAGTCCCAGTGTTTCCTGTTTATTTATAGTTGGATGTCGGCTGACTCAAGCTGTTTTTGTTTTTGAAAATGAACCACCAGATTTTATTTCTTAGGACAAGTGTGACCCTTGCTTCCCAAGCATGAAAGGAGAGCACCAAACATGGCAGGTGAATGAATCAGACCTACTCAGTTGGATTTTACCAAGTCAGATCCAAGGCTGTAGCAGCTAATTCTCATTTCGGGTTTTCTATTGCTATTCACTGTCAGTGCTTGCTAATGATTACACTGGGTGAGAAAAGTACAGAATCGGCAGAGAGAAGAAAAGCCTATAATGGGGGGAGGGGAGGCCAGCTGTTGCCCAAAGGAGCGGCCACCACCTTTCAAAGGAAAGGGAAACCTAACCGAAGCAAAGCAACACAAACCAACGAAGTTCCTAGATTCTGAGGTCTCCTTTCTGCCCGCAGACTGAGTTCCCAGAATTCCAGAAGGAGTCTTAGGTGTTGTCAGAGAGCCTAAGCTGCCATGGGGGCTGGGTGACAGAGGACTTCCTCACAGAGGCTAGCAAGGCAGTCGCCCTCCTGCAGCCTGCTGCTCACCCACTCGCCCCTCCTGCGGAGGAAGTGGCAACGGCGGCAGAAGTGACCACAGGTGCAGCGGGGCAAGCCGCCAAGGAGGATAGGCGTCTGGGTGTGAAACCCTTTGGCTGGTGGGATGACCCAGTGACCCAAGGACCAGGAGGAAGCCGCGATGGGGGAGAGCAAGGGCAGGGAAAATGAGGACGAAGGGCAGGATGGCAGCAGAGGAAGCTAGGGAGAAAGATGCCACAGGCGCTCAGGGCCCTAGGATTGTTAGCAAGTAACCTCTCAAATACTTAGTTCAAGAGTCTGTTCTTGAGTCTTTCTTTGCCCGAATGTCCGGATCTGGCTCAGGAAGGATGATCCAGGAGACCTGGAGTGGGGAGGCCTCGCAGTTGACTCCTACCTAGGATCAGGAACAGAGTTTTACCTTTGAGGACTCCACAGCATTCTTTCAGTCAAGTTTCTGGTTAGGATGGGCTTTAATATTTAGTAGTGGGAAACAGAACAGTAGTTATCTTGGTTTTCTAGGTTTGCTAGGTTGGGGCAATGGGTACTTGGATGCCCAGTTTATGTTGCTTCAGTGGTTACTACAACACTGTGATGAATGGGGAGCTGGGCTTTCAGCTGCTGTGTCTTACCTTGGATACCCTTCATTTTTTTTCTGACTCTGGGACCAGGTGCTTGTTTAGTTCCCGAGGAAGGGACACAGCTTCGGCAAAGTACAGCTCTTTCCAGGCACTGAGAAAGACAATGAAGGGTACCAGTTTTTAATTAGTTTCAACTCTTGCTCCTGAGTATTCTGGTGGAAGTTCCACCTCCGTGCCCCTCCCCCATCTCTCTCCCCCTAAACCCTGCACCATCCCAGAAAGTCTGTCATCTCCCCCAGAGATGCTCAAGACCACTCCCAGAGGGATTTAAATTGCCCCCCCGAAAAGTGATACCTTTCTCTGTCTCTCTTTCCTGTCTCCTCTCTGGGTGGCCGGAAATCATCCAGGAGCGGATTACCCATTAAACCTGGGCCTTT
>NW_024434799.1:0-2958 GCF_017639785.1 Mesocricetus auratus | reverse complement strand
CACCCTGATCTCTTGGGGAAGGGTCTAGGCCCTGCCCTATATGAAATGACAGACTATGGACACCCCCATGGAGGGCCTCACCCTCCCTGGGGAATGAGGGGATAACGGGGGGGGGGGTTGGGGGAGGGCACAGGGGGAGGGGAGGGAAAGGGAGAGGGACCTGGAACTGACTTGTGAAGCAACCCTGTTTCTTATCTAAATTTAAACTGGAAAATAAAATAATAAAAAAATGGATTGAAGTTGTGTGTCATCACATCCCATGGGTGTTGTGCCTGAATGTGTGTCTGGGTACCACATGCATTCCTGGATACCACAGATGACAGAAGAGTGGCAGAGAGGGCATTGGTGGAGCCCGTGGAACTGGAAACATAGATACAGATGGATGTGAGCTGCAGGATAGGTGATAGAAATTGTGCCTGGGTCCTCTGAAAGAGCAGTGGTTGCTCTTACCTGCGGAGTCATTTCTCAAGTCTAGCAATCAGGAAAAGACTCCAAGTCCTGGCAGGCAGCCAGACCAATGACAAGAGCTTTTATTATTCGGTGGAATTTCGTGGACCAGAAAACCACAAAAAAGGAGGTTTCACATGCCTTCCACCAGATTTCTTGAATAAATGATTATCTATTCCAAGAGAAAAAAAAAAGAAGACTCAATAAGACTATGCACCAATGCTCATATTAACCCTTGATGAGGCAATACAGTAGGCAGAGGAAAGCCTCAATGTGAGGAAAAATATTGAGAGGTATCACATTCCCTCTGTTAGGGGTTTCACCAAATCATGAAACTAAAGATCACTAAGGCCCTTCGCTGGATCAAATGTCACACTCTGGAGATCTTTCATGGTGGGACACACCCTACCTAGAAATTATAGGGGAGATTGGCTGGGAATCTGGGGTCCTGGTGGCAAGGGCAGGGGAAGATGGAAGGGAGAGGGATCTGGGGTTGACATGTGAAACAAGCTTTTTTCTAACTTAAATAAATAAAGGAAAAGAAAAAACAAACACATGCAGTTGAAATATTTCATACCCATGCAGTTTCCTTCATTAATCCTTTAGTCTCTGTGAGCCCCTTTGAGCCCTGTTAAGTTATTCTGTGGGGCCTATTTTCCTGGTGTCCTTGAACTCAATTCTTCCAATTATCATTTCTTCTATTCTTATGTCAAATTCCTTGTTCTCTGCCTAATGTCTTGTAGTGCTTCTCTTCATCTTCTCCCATCAGTTCTGTGGGAAGGCTTTCTAATGGTGGTTACTCTAGGTACCAATCTATGAATATAGTAGAAAAATTGAATATAAATTATTCTTTCATTTATTTAAACATTTATTTATGTGTGTAATTATTTATTTGCCAGTTGTGTTTGCATGCAGTGTTGTGCATGTGCCCCGCTTGGTAATGGCACAGGTTAGAACAGTGGTTGACCATTCCAAAAAGTTCTAACTACCCTGGTGCCAGCAGGCCTTTAAGATAGGGTAGATATCAAGTCAAATATTTTGTTATGGTGATATTTTCTCATGATATAACAAATAAAGTACCCCTGGAGATCAGTGTGCAAAGCTAGCCACAGCAGATAGCCATAAATGCCAGGGAATGTTGGCCCACACATTTAGTCTTAGTTGCCATACTAGGTATCCATACAGTCCAAGCAGTGTTGGTACACACCTTAAGTCCCAGCACTGAGAGATATAGGCAGATGGATCTCTGTTAGTTCTAGTCCTCCCTGAACTGCTTGAAATTGATCCAGTCTGAAAGAGAAACAGAGCACACACAAAGTTAATCTCAGCACTTGTGGTCCCATGACTTTAATCCCAGCATTAGAGAAAAATTTAAGATAAGAGTCGACAGGAGCAGTCTGAGGACCACTGCAGTCTGGAGATGCTGTCTGTGAACAGGATCACCGTTTCCGTGAAAATTAGAAGAGGTGAGGACTCCCTAGTTCCTGGTTGTTTGCTTCTGTGATTTCCAGCTTTAATGTCAATATCTAACGGTGCGTTTTAATTATTAGTACTATATTGGTGCCCAATGTGGGAACAACAACAAAAATTCTCCTGATAGGAATGTAATCTCTGGGTACTTGCATTCCCTTCCTGCTATCTAAGGAAACCCATGAGTAATTCACACATCCCTCATCAGAATTCCTGCATCTGCATAAGTTCGGGGTGAAAGATTTCCAATGACTGGTCTACTCACCTTTCTTCATCTGGTATGGCTTTATATTTCTGTTCCAATGAAAACTCACTTAAGACAAGCAGGGAAGTGCTTCTCCCAGTAGTAAAATAGGTCCTATACAGATCCAACACAGAACCCCATGTATGAGCCATACATACTTTGCCTATGGCAGTTAGATACTAGTGGAGGATTAGCTATTATTGTTTGAGGCGACAGTCCTGAACTCTAGAGGGAATTTGGGAATTTATAGGAAATTTTTGAGGGTAAAACTCCTTGAAAAATGTGCCTGGTGAAGTTGGGAAAATGATAGGTCTCTTCATTACTGTTATATTTTTATAGAAATATAAAAACTGTTTTTTTAGAAATAGATTGTAGGGTCAACTTCATTTTTTTCATTTTCTTTTTAAATGAATGTAGATTCCTCTCTTGTACACTATATCCTGACCACTGTTTCCTTTCCCATGGCATGTCCCAGATCACTCTTCTAACCTCTACTCTCCTCCAGATCTGCTTCTCTCCATTTCCCTTCAGAAAATGGCAGGCCTAAAGGACACAATATTCTACCATGACAAAACAAAGTATGACAAGACAAGGCAAAAGCCTTCATACTGAGAGCTAGACAAGGCAACTCAGTAAGTTCAAACACAATGTTTATTCCATTGTGAAGCAATTGACTGGGCAGATACAATAGTGTAAACTCAGCATTTCCGTATAGAGGTCAAGACATTGGAAAACTCTCATCGATGCTACATCATGTCATTTTTGTTGTATCTTTTTAAGATGCAGTTTATTGATGC
>NW_024434798.1:0-3478 GCF_017639785.1 Mesocricetus auratus | reverse complement strand
TTTCCATTTTAAATTTAGATAAGAAACAAGGTTGCTTCACAAGTCAGTTCGAGGTCCCTCTCCCTTTCCCTCCCCTCCTCCCGTGCCCTCCCCCATCCCCCCCGTTATCCCCTCATTCCCCCAGGGTGAGGCCCTCCATGGGGGTGTCCATAGTCTGTCATTTCATATAGGGCAGGGCCTAGACCCTTCCCCAAGAGTTCAGGGTGAGAGTGCACCTCACATTGTTCTATGGGAGTCCAGAGTCCGTGTGTATACTTGGGATGGGTACTGATCTGCTGTCCAAGGCTCAATAGATTACCTAGGCCTCCTCACTGACACCCAGATTCAGGGGTCTTGATCAGTCCCATGCTGGATTCCCAGGCTGATGCCTGGGATTCAAGAGTTAACCTTTGTCTGGTCAGCTGTTTCTGGGGTTAAACCAGCCCAGTCTTAATCCCTTTGATCATCAGTCCTCCCTCTCTGATACTGGCTTTCTTGAGTTCAGCTCACTACTTAACCAGCCACTAAATGAAGTTTCTGTTTCCCAGACTCTCTGGCCATAGGATTGTAGGCTGGCACTCCCCAGATCTATGTCTAAAATCCATATATGAGAGAGTACATGCCATGTTTCTCTTTTTGTGACTGGGTTACCTCACTCAGGATGGTTTCTTCTAGTGTCATCCATTTGCCTGCGAATCTCATGATTCCATTATTTTTTTCTGCTGAATAGTACTCCATTGTGTAGATGTACCACATTTTCTCTATCCACTCTTCGGGTGAGGGACATCTAGGTTGCTTCCAAGTTCTGGCTATTACAAATAAAGCTGCTATGAACATAGTGGAACAGACATCTTTGTTATATGAATGGGCATCTTTTGGATATATGCCTAAGAGTGGAGTTGCTGGGTCTTGTGGTAGGTTTATTCCCATTTTTCTGAGGAATCTCCATACTGCTTTCCAAAGTGGCTGAACCAGTTGGCACTCCCACCAGCAATGGAGGAGTGTCCCCCTTTCACCACATCCTCTCCAGCATAAATTGTCATTGGTGTTTTTGATTTTAGCCATTCTGACAGGAGTGAGATGGTATCTCAGAGTTGTTTTGATTTGCATTTCCCGGATGGCTAAGGATGTTGAGCACTTTCTCAAATGCCTCTCAGCCATTTTAGACTCCTCTGTTGAAAACTCTCTATTTAGTTCTGCAGCCCACTTCTTAATTGGGTCCTTTGCTGTTTTGGAGACTTGCTTCTTGAGTTCTTTGTAAATTTTGGAGATCAACCCTCTGTCAGATGTGGGATTAGTGAATATTTTTCCCATTCTGTGGGCTGCCTTTTTGTCTTGCTGACTGTGTCCTTTGCCTTACAGAAGCTTCTCAGTTTCAGTAGGTCCCATTTATTAATTGTTGATCTCACTGTCTGTGCTACTGGTGTTATGTTCAGGAAGCTGTCTCCTGTACCAATTCGTTCAAGGTTACCACCCACTTTCTCTTCTAAGAGGTTCAGTGTGGCTGGATTTATGTTGAGGTCTTTGATCCATTTGGACTTAAGTTTTGTGCATGGCGATAAACATGGATCGATCCGCATTCTTCTACATGCCAGTCTCCAATTATGCCAGCACCATTTGTTGAAGATGCTTTCTTTATTCCATTGTATATTTTTAGCTTCTTTGTCAAAGATCAGATGTTCGTACGTGTGTGGGTTAATACCCGGATTTTCAATTTGATTCCATTGGTCTGCCTGACTATTTTTGTGCCAATACCAAGCTGTTTTCAGGAGTATAGCTCTATAATAGAGCTTGAGGTCAGGGATAGTGATGCCTCCGGACGTTGCCTTGTTGAACAGGGTTGTTTTGGCTATCCTGGGTCTTTTGTTTTTCCATACAAAATTGATTATTGTTCTTTCAAGGTCTGTGAAGAATTGTGCTGGGATTTTAATGGGGATAGCATTGAATCTGTAGATTGCTTTTGGCAGGATTGCCATTTTTACTACATTGATCCTACCTATCCAAGAGCATGGGAGATCTTTCCATTTTCTGAGGGCTTCTTTAATTTCTTTCTTTAAAGATTCAAAGTTCTTACGATACAGGTCTTTCACTTGTTTGGTTAGCGTTACCCCAAGGTATTTTATGTTGTTTGTGGCAATTGTAAAGGGTGATGTTTCTCTGATTTCTCTTTCAGCCCTTTTATCATCTGTATATAGTAGGGCTACTGACTTTCTTGAGTTGATCTTGTAACCTGCCACTATGCTGAAGGTGTTAATCAGCTGTAAGAGTTCCCTGGTAGAGTTCTTTGGGTCATTGATGTAAACTATCATATCGTCTGCAAACAGTGAAAGTTTGACTTCTTCCTTCCCAATTTGTATCCCCTTGATCCCCCTTTGTTGTCATATGGCAATAGCTAGAACTTCAAGTACCATGTTGAAAAGGTATGGAGAGAGTGGACAGCCTTGTTTTGTTCCTGATTTTAGAGGAATTGCGTTGAGTTTCTGTCCATTTAGTTTGATGCTGGCTGTTGGTTTACTGTATATGGCTTTTATTATGTTTAAGTATGTCCCTGTTATCCCAGATCTCTCCAAGACCTTTATCATGAAGGGGTGTTGGATTTTGTCAAAGGCTTTTTCAGCATCTAGTGAGATGATCATGTGATTTTTGTTTTTCAGCTTGTTTATATGGTGGATTACGTTGATGGATTTTCGTATGTTAAACCATCCCTGCATCCCTGGGATGAAACCTACTTGATCGTGGTGAATGATTGTTTTGATGTGTTCTTGGATCCGATTTGCCAGTATTTTATTGAGTATTTTTGCATCAATGTTCATGAGGGATATTGGTCTGAAGTTCTCTTTCTTGGTTGTATCTTTGTGTGGCTTGGGGATCAAGGTTATTAAAGCCTCATAGAAAGAATTTGGCAAAGACCCTTCTGCTTCTATTGTGTGGAACACTGTGAGAAGAATTGGTATAAGCTGTTCTTTGAATTTGTGGTAGAATTCTGCACTGAGGCCATCTGGACCTGGACTTTTTTTGGTTGGGAGACTTTTGATGACAGCTTCTATTTCCATAGGGGTTATAGGTCTATTTAAATTGCTTATCTGTTCTTGATTTAGTTTTGGCAATTGATAGCTGTCCAGGAAGTCATCCATTTCCTTTAAATTTTCGAAATTTGTGGAGTACAGGTTTTCAAAGTATGACCTAATGATTCTCTGGGTTTCCTCAGAGTCTGTTGTTATGTCCCCCTTTTCATTTCTGATTTTGTTAATTTGCGTGGATGAACATAGTTTTATGGTTGGGGCTCACCACAATATGAAGTACTGTGTTAAGTGTAGCAGCATTAGGAGCCACTGCTCTGAAAGGACTAAAAATACTTCCAACTTTGGCCCTGCAGAATGTCCACAAAGGGTGGTGAGAAGAGAAGCAGCTCTGCCATCGATGGGGTGGTGACTGGAAAAGACATCAACCTTCACAAATGCACCCCTGCAGTGGGCTTCAGCACTCCTGCCCCTTGGAC
>NW_024434797.1:0-47971 GCF_017639785.1 Mesocricetus auratus | reverse complement strand
TCGTTAGTTTTGAAGAAGTTAAGCACATACTTTCACACACAGTGTTTTATCTTTAGTTTTGAAGAAGTTAAGCACATACTTTCACACACAGTGTTGTATCGTTAGTTTTGAAGAAGTTAAGCATGTAGTTTCACACACAGTGTTGTATCGTTAGTTTTGAAGAAGTTAAGCACATAGTTTCACACACAGTGTTGTATCGTTAGTTTTGAAGAAGTTAAGCACATACTTTCACACACAGTGTTTTATCTTTAGTTTTGAAGAAGTTAAGCACATACTTTCACACACAGTGTTGTATCGTTAGTTTTGAAGAAGTTAAGCATGTAGTTTCACACACAGTGTTGTATCATTAGTTTTGAAGAAGTTAAGCATGTAGTTTCACACCGTGTTGTATCGTTAGTTTTCAAGAAGATAAGTACGTAGTTTCTCATAGAGTGTTATAGTGTTAGTTCTCATGTAGTTATTCATATAGTTTCACACACAGTGTTGTATCATTAGTTTTGAAGAAGTTAAACATATAGTTTCACACACTGTTTTGTAGCGTTAGTTTTGAAGAAGTTAAGCACATAATTTCACACACGGTGTTGTATCATTAGTTTGAAGAACTTAAGCATGTAGTTTCACACACCGTGTTGTATCGTTAGTTTTGAAGAAGTTAAGCATGTAGTTCACAGATAGTGTTGTATCGTTAGTTTTGAAGAAGTTAACCACATAGTTTCACACACAGTGTTGTATCGTTAGTTTTGAAGAAGTTAAGCACATAGTTTCACACACAGTGTTGTATCGTTAGTTTTGAAGAAGTTAAGCATGTAGTTTCACACACAGTGTTGTATCGTTAGTTTTGAAGAAGTTATGCACATACTTTCACACATAGTGTTTTATTTTTATTTTTGAAGAAGTTAAGCACATAATTTAACACACAGTGTTGTATCGTTAGTTTTGAAGAATTTAAGCATGTAGTTTCACACACAGTGTTGTATCATTAGTATTGAAGAAGTTAACCACATTGTTTCCCACACGGTGTTGTATCGTTAGTTTGAAGAAATTAAGCACGTAGTTTCACACACCGTGCTGTATCGTTAGTTTTGAAGAAGTTAAGCATGTAGATTCACACAAAGTGTTGTATCGTTAGTTTTGAAGAAGTTAAGCATGTAGTTTCACACACAGTGCTGTATCGTTAGTTTTGAAGAAGTTAAGCATGTAATTTCATACACAGTGTTGTATCGTTAGTTTTGAAGAAGTTAAGCACATACTTTCACATACAGTGTTGTATCGTTAGTTTTGAAGAAGTTAAGCATGTAGTTTCACACACAGTGTTGTATCGTTAGTTTTGAAGAAGTTAAGCATGTAGTTTCACACACAGTGTTGTATCATTAGTTTTGAAGAAGTTAAGCATATAGTTTCACACACGGTGTTGTATCGTTAGTTTTGAAGAAGTTAAGCATGTAGTTTCACACACAGTGTTGTATCGTTAGTTTTGAAGAAGTTAAGCATGTAGTTTCACACACAGTGTTGTATCGTTAGTTTTGAAGAAGTTAAGCATGTAGTTTCACACACAGTGTTGTATCGTTAGTTTTGAAGAAGTTAACCACATAGTTTCACACACGGTGTTGTATCGTTAGTTTTGAAGAAGTGAAGCATGTAGTTTCACACACAGAGTTGTATCGTTAGTTTTCATGATGTCTAGTACAAAGTTTCTCATATAGTGTTATATAGTTAGATTTCATGAAGTTAAGCACATAGTTTCACACACAGTGTTGTATCGTTAGTTTTGAAGAAGTTAAGCATGTAGTTTCACACACAGTGTTGTATCGTTAGTTTTGAAGAAGTTAAGCATGTAGTTTCACACACAGTGTTGTATCGTTAGTTTTGAAGAAGTTAAGCATGTAGTTTCACACACAGTGTTGTATCGTTAGTTTTGAAGAAGTTAAGCACATAGTTTCACACACAGTGTTGTATCGTTAGTTTTGAAGAAGTTAAGCATGTAGTTTCACACACAGTGTTGTATCGTTAGTTTTGAAGAAGTTAAGCACATACTTTCACACACAGTGTTGTATCTTTAGTTTTGAAGAAGTTAAGCACATACTTTCACACACAGTGTTGTATCGTTAGTTTTGAAGAAGTTAAGCACATAGTTTCACACACAGTGTTGTATCGTTAGTTTTGAAGAAGTTAAGCATGTAGTTTCACACACAGTGTTGTATCGTTAGTTTTGAAGAAGTTAAGCACGTAGTTTCACATAGAGTGTTATATACGTTAGTTCTCATGAAGTTATGCATATAGTTTCACACACAGTGTTGTATCGTTAGTTTTGAAGAAGTTAAGCATGATAGTTTCACACACAGTGTTGTATCGTTAGTTTTGAAGAAGTTAAGCACATAGTTTCACACACGGTGTTGTATCGTTAGTTTTGAAGAAGTTAAGCATGTAGTTTCACACACAGTGTTGTATCGTTAGTTTTGAAGAAGTTAAGCACATAGTTTCACACACAGTGTTGTATCGTTAGTTTTGAAGAAGTTAAGCATGTAGTTTCACACACAGTGTTGTATCGTTAGTTTTGAAGAAGTTAACCACATAGTTTCACACACGGTGTTGTATCGTTAGTTTTGAAGAAGTTAAGCATGTAGTTTCACACACAGTGTTGTATCGTTAGTTTTGAAGAAGTTAAACACATAGTTTCACACACGGTTTTTGTATCGTTAGTTTTGAAGAAGTGAAGCATGTAGTTTCACACACAGTGTTGTATCGTTAGTTTTCATGATGTCTAGTACAAAGTTTCTCATATAGTGTTATATAGTTAGATTTCATGAAGTTAAGCACATAGTTTCACACACAGTGTTGTATCGTTAGTTTTGAAGAAGTTAAGCATGTAGTTTCACACACAGTGTTGTATCGTTAGTTTTGAAGAAGTTAAGCATGTAGTTTCACACACAGTGTTGTATCGTTAGTTTTGAAGAAGTTAAGCACATAGTTTCACACACAGTGTTGTATCATTAGTTTTGAAGAAGTTAAGCATGTAGTTTCACACACAGTGTTGTATCGTTAGTTTTGAAGAAGTTAAGCACATACTTTCACACACAGTGTTTTATCTTTAGTTTTGAAGAAGTTAAGCACATACTTTCACACACAGTGTTGTATCATTAGTTTTGAAGAAGTTAAGCATGTAGTTTCACACACAGTGTTGTATCATTAGTTTTGAAGAAGTTAACCACATAGTTTCACACACGGTGTTGTATCGTTAGTTGTGAAGAAGTGAAGCATGTAGTTTCACACACAGAGTTGTATCGTTAGTTTTCATGATGTCTAGTACAAAGTTTCTCATATAGTGTTATATAGTTAGATTTCATGAAGTTAAGCACATAGTTTCACACACAGTGTTGTATCGTTAGGTTTGAAGAAGATAAGTACGTAGTTTCTCATAGAGTGTTATATGGTAAGTTCTCTTGTTGTTATGCACATAGTTTCAAACACAGTGTTGTATCATTAGTGTTGAAGAAGTTAAGCATGTAGTTTCCCACGCAGAGTTGTATCGTTAGTTTGAAGATGTTAAGCTCGTAGTTTCTAATACAGTGTTATATGGTAAGTTCTCATGTGTTTAAGCACATAGATTCACACAGAGTGTTGTATCATTAGTTTTGAAGAAGTTAAGCTCGTATTTTCTAATACAGTGTTATATCGTAAGTTCTCATGTAGTTAAGAACATAGTTTCACACACGGTGTTGTTTCGTTAGTTTTGAAGAAGTGAAGCATGTAGTTTCACACACAGTGTTGTATCGTTAGTTTTGAAGAAGTTAAGCATGTAGTTTCAAACACAGTGTTATATCATTAGTTTTGAAGTAGTTAAGCATGTAGTTTCCCACACCGTGTTATATCGTTAGTTTTCATGAAGTTAAGTATGTAGTTTCTCATATGGTGTTGTATAGTTAGATTTCATGAAGTTAAGCACATAGTTTCACTCATGGTGTTGTTTCATTAGTTTTGAAGAAGTGAAGCATGTAGTTTCACACACCGTGTTGTATCATTAGTTTCGAATAACATAAGTACGTAGTTTCTCATAGAGCGTTATATGGTAAGTTCTCATGTAGTTATGCACATAGTTTCACACACATTGTTGAATCGTTAGTTTTGAATAAGTTAAGCATGTAGTTTCACACACAGTCTTATATCGTTAGTTTTCATGAAGTTAAGTATGTAGTTTCATAAAAAGTGTTGTATTGTTATTTATGAAGAAGATAAGCATTTAGTTTCAAACACATTTTTGTATCATTAGTATTGAAAAGGTAAGCATGTAGTTTCACACACCATGTTTTTTCGTTAATTTTGACCAAGTTAAGTACGTATTTTCAAATATAGTGTTATATGGTAAGTTCTCATGTAGTTAGCACATTGTTTCACACACAGTGTTGTATCCTTGTTTTCTAAGACGATAAGCACGTTGTTTCTCATACAGTTTTATATGGTAAGTCTCAAAGTTAAGTACATAATTTCACACACAGTTTTGTATCGTTATTTTTGAAGATGTTTAGGATATGTTTCTAATACTGTGTTATATGGTATGTTCTCATGTAGTTAAGCACAGAGTTTCACACACAGTATTGTATCGTTATTTTTGAAGATGTTAAGCATGTAGTTTCACAATCAGAGTTGTATCGTTAGTTTAGAAGATGTTAAGTACGTAGTTTCTAATACAGTGTTATATGACAATTTCTCATTTAGTTAAGTACATAGTTTCACACACAGTGTTGTATCATTATTTTTGATGGAGTTAAGCACGTAGTTTCTAAAACAATGTTATATGGTAAGTTCTCATGGAGTTAAGCACATACTTTCACATAAGGTGTTGTATCGTTAGTGTGAAGAAGTTAAGCATGTAGTTTCACACACAGTGTTGTATCATTAGTTTTGAAGAAGTTAAGTATATAGTTTCACACACAGTGTTGTGTCGTTAGTTTTCATGAAGTTAAGTTCATAGTTTCTCATATAGTGTTTTATAGTTAAATTTCATGAAGTTAAGCACATAGTTTGACACACAGAGTCATATCTTTATTTTCGAAGAATATATGCACGTAGTTTCTAATACAGTATTATATGGTATATTTCATGAAGTTAAGCACATAGTTTTACACACAATTTTGTATCATTAGTTTAGAACAAGTTAAGCATTTCGTTTCACACACCATGTTTTCTCGTTAGTTTTGACCAAGTTAAGTACGTAATTTCTAATAGAGTGTTATATGGTAAGTTCTCATGTAGTTAAGCACGTAGTTTCACACACTGAGTTGTATCCTTAGTTTCGAAGAAGAAAAGCACGTTGTTTCTAATACAGTTTTCTATGGTAAATTCTCATGAGTTAAGCACATATTTTCACACACAGTGTTGTATCGTTATTTTTGAAGAAATTAAGCATGTAGTTTCACACACAGAATTGTATCGTTAGTTTTGAAAAATTAAGCACGTAGTTTCTAATACAGTGTGATATGGTATGCTCTCATGTAGTTAAGCACAGAGTTTCACACACAATATTGTATCGTTATTTTTTTAAAGAAGTTAAGCATGTAGTTCCACAATCAGTGTTGTATCCTTTGTTTTGAAGATGCTAAGTGCTTAGTTTCTAATAGAGTGTTATATGGTAAGTTCTCATGTAGTTAAGCACATAGTTTCACACACCGTGTTGTATCGTTAGTTTTGAAGAAGTTAAGCATGTAGTTTCACACACAGTGTTGTATCGTTGATTTTGAAGAAGTTAAGCATGTAGTTTCACACACAGTTTGTATCGTTAGTTTTCACGAAGTTAAGTTCGTAGTTTCTTATATAGTGTTATATAGTTAGATTTCATGAAGGTAAGCACATAGTTTGACACACAGTGTCGTATGTTTATTTTCAAAGATTATATTCACGTAGTTTGAAATACAGGATTATATGGTAAGATTTCATGAAGTTAAGCACATAGTTTCACACACAGTGTTGTATTGTTCGTTTTGAAGAAGTTTAGCATGTAGTTTCACACACCATATTTTCTCCTTTGTTTTGACCAAGTTAAGTACGTAGTTTCTTATATAGTGTTATATGGTAAGATTTAATGAAGTTAAGCATATAGTTTCACACAGTGTTGTATCGTTAGATATGAAGAAGTTAAGCATGTAGTTTCACACACAGATTTGTATCATTTGATTTTTGAAGAAATTAAGCATGTAGTTTCACACACAGGTTGAAAGTTTGACACACAGTGTCGTATCTTTATTTTCGTAGAATATATGCATGTAATTTGTAATACAGTATTATATGGTAAGATTTAATGAAGTTAAGCACATAGTTTCACACAGCGTTGTAACGTTAGTTTTGAAGAAGATAAGCATGTAATTTCACACACAGTGTTGTATCATTAGTTTTGAATAAGATAAGTATGTAGTATCTCAAAGAGTGTTATATGGTAAGTTCTCATATAGTTTTGCACATAGTTTCACACACAGTGTTGTATCATTAGTTTTGAAGAAGAGAAGCATGTAGTTTCACACACAGTTTTGTTTCATTTCATTTTTGAGGAAATTAAGCATGTAGTTTCACACACCGTCTTGTATCGTTAGTTTTGAAGAAGTTAAGCACATAGTTTCTAATACTGTGTTATATGGTAAGTTCTCATGTAGTTAAGCACATAGTGTCACACCGGTGTTGTATCTTTAGTTTTGAAGAAGTTAAGCATGTAGTTTCACACACAGTGTTGTATCATTAGTTTTGAAGAAGAAAAGCATGTAGTTTCACACACCGTTTTGTTTCGTTTCATTTTTGAGGAAATTAAGCATGTAGTTTCACACACCGTCTTGTATCGTTAGTTTTGAAGAAGTTAAGCACATAGTTTCTAATACTGTGTTATATAGTAAGTTCTCATGTAGTTAAGCACACAGTTTCACACACAGTGTTGTATCGTTTGTTTTGAAGAAGTTAAGCACGTCGTGTCTAATACAATGTTATATGGTAAGGTCTCATGTAATTAAGCACATAGTTGCACACACGGTGTTGTATCGTTAGTTTTGAAGAAGTTAAGCATGTAGTTTCTACCACAGTGTTATATGGTAAGTTTTCATGTAGTTAATAACATACTTTCACACACAGCGTTGTATCGTTAGTTTTGAAGAAGTTAAGCACGTAGTTTCACACACCGTGTTGTATCGTTAGTTTTTAAGAAGATAAGTACGTAGTTTCTCATAGAGTGTTATATGGTAAGTTCTCTTGTTGTTATGCACATAGTTTCAAACACAGTGTTGTATCGTTAGTGTTGAAGAAGTTAAGCATGTAGTTTCCCACACAGAGTTGTATCGTTAGTTTGAAGATGTTAAGCACGTAGTTTCTAATACAGTGTTATATGGTAAGTTCTCATGTATTTAAGCACATAGCTTCACACAGAGTGTTGTATCATTAATTTTGAAGAAGTTAAGCTTGTATTTTCTAATACAGTGTTATATGGTAAGTTCGCATGTAGTTAAGCACTTTGTTTCACACACGGTGTTGTTTCGTTAGTTTGAAGAAGTGAAGCATGTAGTTTCACACAAAGTGTTGTATCGTTAGTTTTGAAGAAGTGAAGCATGTAGTTTCACACACCGTGTTGTATCATTAGTTTCGAGGAAGATAAGTACGTAGTTTCTCATAGAGTGTTATATGGTAAGTTCTCATGTAGTTATGCACATAGTTTCACACACAGTGTTGTATCGTTAGTTTTGAAGAATTTAAGAATGTCGTTTCATACACTGTTTTGTATCGTTAGTTTTGAAGAAGTTAATCATGTAGTTTCACATAACAGTGTGGTATCGTTAATTTTGAAGAAGTTAAGCACGTAGTTTCGATACAATATTATATGGTAAGTTCTCATGTAATTAAGCACATAGTTTCACACACGGTGTTGTATCGTTATTTTTGAAGAAGTTAAGCATGCAGTGTCTAATATAGTGTTATATGGTAAGTTCTCATGTAGTTAATCACAGTTTCACACACAGTGTTGTATCGTTAGTGTTGAAGAAGTTAAGCATGTAGTTTCACACACAGTGTTGTATCGTTAGTTTTGAAGAAGTTACACACGTAGTTTCTAATACAATGTTATATGGTAAGTTCTCATGTAGTTAATCACAGTTTCACACACAGTGTTGTATCGTTAGTGCTGAAGAAGTTAAGCATGTAGTTTCACACACAGTGTTGTATCGTTAGTTTTGAAGAAGTTAAGCACGTAGTTTCTAATACTGTGTTATATGGTAATTCTCATGTAGTTAAGCACATAGCTTCACACAAAGTGTTGTATCATCAGTTTTGAAGACGTTAAGCACATAGTTATTAATACAGTGTTATATGGTAAGTTCTCATATAGTTAAGCACATAGCTTCACACACAGTGTTGTATCATTAGTTTTGAAGAAGATAAGTACGTAGTTTCTCATAGAGTGTTACATGATAATTTCTCATGTAGTTATGCACATAGTTTCACACACAGTGTTGTATCGTTAGTATTGAAGAACATAAGCATGTAGTTTCACACACCGTGTAATATCGTTAGTTTTGAAGAAGTTAATCACGTATTTTCTAATACTGTGTTATATGGTAATTCTCATGTAGTTAAGCACAGAGTTTCACACACAGTGTTGTATCGTTAGTTGAAGAAGTTAAGCATGTAGTTTCACACACCGTGTTGTATCGTTAGTTTTGAAGATGTTAAGCACGTAGTTTCTAATACAGTGTTATATGGTAAGTTCTCATATAGTTAAGCACATAGCTTCACACACAGTGTTGTATCATTAGTTTTGAAGAAGTTAAGCACGTAGTTACTAATGCAGTGTTATATGGTGAGTTCTCATGTAGTTAAGCACATAGTTTCACACACGGTGTTGTTTCGTTAGTTTTGAATAAGTTAAGCATGTAGTTTCACACACAGTGTTGTATCGTTAGTTTTCATGAAGGTAAGTACGTAGTTTCTCATATAATGTTATATAGTTAGATTTCTTGAAGTTAAGCAAAGTTTCACACACAGTGTGGTATCTTTATTTTTGAAGAATATATGCACGTAGTTTCTAATACAGTGTTATATGGTATGATTTCCTAAAGTTAAGCACATAGTTTCACACACAGTGTTGTATCGGTAGTTTTGAAGAAGATAAGCATGTAATTTCACACACCATGTTGTATTGTTAGTATTGAAGATGTTGAGTACGTAGTTTCTAATAGAGTGTGATATGGTAAGTTCTCATGTAATTAAGCACATAGTTTCACACACAGTGTTGTATCGTTATTTTTGAAGAAGTTAAGCACTTACATTCTAATAAATTTTATATGGTAAGTTCTCATGTAGTTAAGCACATAGTTTCACACACATTGTGGTATCCTTAGCTTCGCAGAAGAAAAGCACGTTGTTTCTAATACAGTTTTATATGGTAAGTTCTCATGAAGTTAAGCACATAGTTTCACACACAGTGTTGTATCGTTTTTTTTGAAGAAGTTAAGCACTTAGTTTCTAATAAAATGTTATATGGTAAGTTCTCATGTAGTTAAGCACATAGTTCCACACAAGGTGTTGTTTCGTTAGTTTTGAAGAAGTTTAGCATGTAGTTTCTAATACAGTGTTATATTGTAAGTTGTCATGTAGTTAAGCACATAGTTTCACACACAGTGTTGTATCCTTAGCTTCGAAGAAGTTAAGTACATAGTTTCTCATTGAGTGTTATATGGTAAGTTTTCATGTAGTTAAGCACATAGTTTTACAGACAGTGTTGTATTTTTACTTTTGATGACGTTAAGCATGTAGTTTCACACACAGTGTTGCATTCTTAGTTTTGAAGAAGTTAAGCATGTAGTTGCACACACAGTTTTGTATCATTAGTTTTGAAGATTTAAACATGTAGTTTCACACACAGTGTTGTATCATTAGTTTTGAATAAGTTAAGCATGTAGTTTCACACAATGTTGTATCATTAGTTTCCATGAAGTTAAGTGCGTAGTTTCTCATATAGTGCTATATAGTTGGATTTCATGAAGTTTAGCAAAGTTTCACACTCAGTGTGGTATCTTGATGTGGTAAGCATGTAGTTTCACACACCGTGTTGTATCGTTACTTTTGCAGAAGATAAGCACATAGTTTTACATACTGTGTTGTATAGTTAGTTTTCATGAAGTTAAGTACGTAGATTCTCATATTGTGTTATATATTTAGATTTCATGAAATAAAGACATAGTTTCACACACATTGTAATATCCTTAGTTTCGAAGAAGAAAAGCACCTAGTTTTTAATGCACTGTTATATGGTAATTTCTCATGAAGTTAAGCACATAGTTTGACACACGGTGTTGTATCGTTAGTTTTGAAGAAGTGAAGCATGTAGTTTCACACACAGTGTTGTATCATTAGTATTGAAGAAGTTAAGCATGTAGTTTCACACAGTGTTGTATCGTTAGTTTTCATGAAGTTAAGTACGTAGTTTCTCATATAGTGTTATATAGTTAGATTTCATGAAGTTAAGCACATAGTTTCACACACAGTGTGGTAACTTTATTTTCGAAGAATATATGCACGTAGTTTCTAATACAGTGTTATGTGGTAAGATTTCCTAAAGTTAAGCACATAGTTTCACACACAGTTTTGCATCATTAGTTTTGAAGCAGATAAGCATGCAGTTTCACACACTGTTTTGTATCATTAGGTTTGAAGAAGTTAAGAATGTAGTTTCACACACAGTGTTGTATCGTTAGTTCTGAAGAAGTTGAGCACATAGTTTGTAATAAAATGTTATATGGTAAGTTCTCATGTAGTTAAGCACATAGTTTCACACACAGTGTTGTATCATTATTATTGAAGAAGTTAAGCATGTAGTTTCACACAGTGTTGTATCGTTAGTTTTGAAGAAGTTAAGCATGTAGTTTCACACACAGTGTTGTATCGTAAGTTTTCATGAAGTTAAGTACGTAGTTTCTCATATAGTGCTATATAGTTAGATTTTATGAATTTAAGCACATAGTTTCACCCACAGTGTGGTATCTTTATTTTCGAAGATGTATGCACGTAGTTTCTGATACAGTGTTATGTGGTAAGATTTCCTGAAGTCAAGCACATCATTTCACACACAGTTTTGTATCATTAGTTTTGAAGAAGTTAAGCATGTACTTTCACACACCGTGTTGTATCGTTAATTTTGAAGTCGTTGAGTATATATTTTCTAATAGAGTGTAATATGGTAAGTTTTCATGTAGTTGAGCACATAGTTTCACACTATGTGTTGTATCGTTATTTTTGAAGAAGCATGTAGTTTCAAATAAAATGTTATATGGTAAGTTCTCATTCAGTTAAGCACATAGTTTCACACTCGGTTTTGTATCGTTAGTTTTGAAGAAGTTAAGCATGTATTTTCTAATAGAGTGTTATATGGTAAGTTCTCATGTAGTTAATCACATAGTTTCAGACACAGTGTTTTATCGTTAGTTTTTTTAGAAGTTAAGCATGTAATTTCACATACCGTGTTGTATCGTTAGTTTTCATGAAGTTAAGTTCGTAGTTTCTCATAAAGTGTTATATAGTTAATTTCATGAAGTTAAGCATATAATTTTACACACAGTGTTGTATCATTAGTTTTGAAGAAGTTAAGCACGTAGTTTATAATACAGTGTTATATGGTAAGTTGTCATATAGTTATGCACATAGTTTCACACATAGTGTTGTATCGTTAGTTTTGAAGAAGATAAGCACGTAGTTTCACAAACAGTTTTGTATAGTTAGTTTTGAAGAAGTTAAGCATGTAGTTTCACACACAGTGTTGTATAGTTAGTTTTGAAGAAGTTAAGCACGTTGTTTCTAATACAGTGTTATATGGTAAGTTTTCATGTAGTTAATCACATAGTTTCACACACAGTGTTTTAACGTTAGTGCTGAAGACGTTAAGCATGTAGTTTCACAAACAATGTTCTATCGTTAGTTTTCTTGAAGTTAAGTATGTAGTTTCTCATAAATTATTATATAATTACATTTCATGAAGCTATGCACATAGTTTCACAAACAGTGTTGTATCGTTAGTTTTCATGTAGTTAAGCACAGTTTCTCATATAGTGTTATGTAGTTTGATTTCATGAAGTTAAGCACATATTTTCAAAGACAGTGTTGTATCGTTAGTCTCCAAGAAGATAAGCACGTAGTTTCACAGACAATGTTGTATCGTTAGTTATGAAGAAGTTAAGCACGTAGTTTCTAATACAGTGTTATATGGTAAGTTCTCATGTAGTCAAGCACATAGTTTCACATACAGTGTTGTATCGTTAGTTTTGAAGAAGTCAAGCACGTAGTTTCACACACAGTGTTGTATCATTAGTTTTGAAGAAGTTAAGCATGTTTTCTAATACTGTGTTACATGGTAAGTTCTCATGTAGTTAAGCACATGGTTTCACACACAGTGTTGTAACGTTATTTTTGAAGAAGTTAAGCATTTAATTTCACACACAGTGTTGTATCGTTAGTTTTGAAAAACTTAAGCATGTAGTTCACACACAGGGTTGTGTCGTTAATTTTGATGAAGTTAAGAATGTAGTTTCACCCACAGTGTTGGATCGTTAGTTTTCATGAATGTAAATACGTAGTTTCTAATACAGAGTTATATGGTACGTTCTCATGAAGTTAAGCACATAGTTTCACACACAGTGTTGTATCGTTAGTTTCGAAGAAGATAACCACGTAGTTTCTAACACAGTGTTATATGGTAAGTTCTAATGAAGTCAAGCACATAGCATCACACACAGTGTTGTATCGTTAGTTTTGAAGAAGTTAAGTGTGTAGTTTCTAATAGAGTGTTATATGGTAAGTTCACATGTAGTTATGCACATAGTTTCACAAACAGTGTTGTATCGTTAGTTTTCATGAAGTAAGGACGTTGTTTCTCATATCGTGTTATATAGTTAGATTTCATGAAGTTAAGCAGATAGCTTCACAAACAGTGTGGTATCGTTAGTTTTGAAGAAGTTAACGATGTAGTTTCACAGACCATGTTTTATCATTAGTTTCGAAAAAGTTAAGCATGTAGTTTCACACACCGGGTTGTGTCGTTAATTTTGATGAAGTTAAGAATGTAGTTTCACACACAGTGTTGTATCGTTAGTTTTCATGAAGGTAAATACGTAGTTTCTAATACAGAGTTATATGGTACGTTCTCATGAAGTTAAGCACATAGTGTCACACACAGTGTTGTATCGTTAGTTTCGAAGAAGATAAGCACGTAGTTTCTAATACAGTGTTATATGCTAAGTTCTCATGAAGTTAGGCACATAGTTTCACAAACAGTGTTGTATCTTTTGTTTTAAGAAGTTAAGCATTTAGTTTCAATCACAGTTTTGTATTGTTAGTTTGAAGAAGAGAAGCATGTAGTTTCACACACAGTGTTGGTTCGTTAGTTTTGAAGAAGTTAAGAACTTAGTATCTAATAGAGTATTATATGGTAAGTTCTCATTTGCTATGTACATAGTTTCACACACAGTGTAGTATCTATAGTTTTGAAGAAGTTAAGCATGTAGTTTCACCCACAGTTTTGTATCATTAGTTTTGAAGAAGTTAAGCATATAGTTTCACACACAGTGTTGTATCATTAGTTTTGAAGAAGTTAAGCATGTAGTTTCACACACAGTGTTGTATCGTTAGTTTTGAAGAAGATAAGCATGTAGTTTATAATACAGTGTTATATGGTAAGTTCTCATAAAGTTAAGCACATAGTTTCACAAAAGTGTTGTATTGTTAGTTTTGAAGAAGTTAAGCATGTATATTCACACACAGTGATGTATAGTTAGTTTTGAACAAGTTAAGCACGTAGGTTCTAATACAGTGGTTTATGGTAAGTTCTCATGTAGTTAAGCACATAGTTTCACACACAGTGTTGTATAGTTAGTTTTGAAGAAGTTAACCATGTAGTTTCACCCACAGTTTTGTATCATTAGTTTTGAAGAAGTTAAGCATATAGTTTCACACACAGTGTTGTATCATTAGTTTTGAGGAAGTTAAGCATGTAGTTTCACACACAGTGTTGTATCGTTATTTTCGAAGAAGATAACCATGTAGTTTATAATACAGTGTTATATGGTAAGTTCTCATGAAGTTAAGCACATAGTTTCACACTCAGTGTTGTATCGGAGGTTTTTGAAGAAGTTAAGCATGTAGTTTCACACACAGTTTTGTATCGTTAGTTTTGAAGAAGTAAAACATGTAGTTTCACACACAGTGTTGTATCGTTAGTTTCGAAGATGTTAATCACGTAGTTTCTAATACAGTTTTATATGGTTAGTTCTCAAGTAGTTAATCACATGGTTTCACACACAGTGTTTTATGGTAAGGTCTTAAGAATTTAAGCGTGTAGTTTCACATACAGTGTTCTATTGTTAGTTTTCATGAAGATAAGTACGTAGTTTTTCATACAGTGTTACACAGTCAGATTTCATGAAGATAAGCACATAGATTCACACACAGTGTTGTATCGTTGTTTTGGAGATGTTGGGCACACAATTTCACACGCAGTGTTGTATCCTTATTTTTAAAGAAGATAAGCACGTAGTTTCTAAAACAGCGTTGTATGGTAAGTTCTCAAGAGGTTAAGCACATAGTTTCACACACTTTTGTATCGTTAGTTTTGAAGAAGTTATGCATGTGGTTTCACACACAGTGTTGTATCGATAGGTGTCATGAAGGTAAATACGTAGTTTCTCATATAGAGTTATATAGTTAGATTTCATGAAATTAAGCACATAATTTCACACACAGTGTTGTATCGTTAGTTTCGAAGAAGTTAAGCATGTAGTTTCAAACACCGTGTTGTATCATATGTTTTGAAGAAGTGAAGCATGTAGTTTCACACACAGTGTTGTATCGTTAGTTTTCATGAAGTTAAGTACAAAGTTTCTCATATAGTGTTATATATATAGTTAGATTTCATGAAGTTAAGCAAATAATTTCACACACACTGTTGTATCGTTATTTTCGAAGAAGATAAGCACGTAGTTTCTAATACAGTGTTAAATGATATGTTCTCATGTAGTTAAGGACATAGTTTCACACACAGTTTTGTATCGTTAGTCTTGAAGAGGGTAAGCATGTAGTTTCACACACAGTGTTTTATCGTTAGTTTTCATGATGTTAAGTTCATAGTACCTCACATACATTTATATAGTTAGATTTCATGAAGTTAAGCACATAGTTTCACACACAGTGTTGTATCCTTAATTTTGAAGAAGTAAAGCATGTAGTTTCACACCCAGTGTTGTATCATTAGTTTTGAAGAAGTTAAGCACGTAGTTTCTAATACAGTGTTGTATGGTAAGTTCTCATGTAGTTAAGCACATAGTTTCACACACAGTGTTGTATCATTATTCCTGAAGAGGTTAGGCACGTTGTTTTACATACTGTGTTGTATAGACAGTTTTCATGAAGATATGTACGTAGTTTCTCATATAGTGTTATATAGATAGATTTCATGAAGTTCAGCACATAGTTTCACACACAGTGTTGTAGCGTTAGTTTTCCTGAAGTTAAGTACTTAGTTCCTCATAAAGTGTTATATAGTTAGATTTCATGAAATTAAGCACATAGCTTCACACTCAGAGTTGTATCGTTAGTTTCGAAGTTGATAAGCACGTAGTTTCAAATACAGTGTTATATGATAAGTTCTCATGTAGTTAATCACATAGTTTCACACACAGTGTTTTATCATTAGTTCTGAAGAATGTAAGCATGTAGTTTCACACACAGTGTTCTATCGTTAGTTTTCATGAAGATAAGTACGTAGTTTCTCATATAGTGTTATATAGTTAGACTTCATGAAGTTAAGCACATAGTTTCACACACAGTGTTGTATTGTTAGTTTTCATGAAGTTAAGTACATAGTTTCTCATATAGTGTTATATAGTTAGATTTCATGAAGTAAAGCACATAGGTTCACAAACAGTGTTATTTTTGAAGAACTTAAGCACGTAGTTTCTAATACAGTGTTATATGGTAACTTCTCATGTAGTTAAGTACATAGTTACACACACTGTGTTGTATCATTAGTTTTGAATAAGTGAAGCATGTAGTTTCACACACAGTGTTGCTTCGTTATTTTTGAACAAGTTAAGCACATAGTTTCACACACAGTGTTGTATTCTTAGTTTCGAAGATGATAAGCACGTTGTTTCTAATACAGTGTTATATGGTAAGTTCTCATGAAATTAAGCACATAGTTTCACACGCAGTGTTGTATAGTTAGTTTTGAAGAAGTTAAGCATGTAGTTTCACACACTGTGTATGTCGTTAGTTTTGAAGAAGTTAAGCATGTAGTTTCTAATAGAGTTTTTTATGGTTAGTTCTCATGTAGTTAATCACATTGTTTCACACACAGTGTTTTATGGTAATGTCTGAAGAAGTTAAGCGTGTAGTTTCACATACAGTGTTCTATCGTTAGTTTTCATGAAGATAAGTACGTAGGTTTTCATACAGTGTTATATAGTTAGATTTCATGAAGATAAGCAGATAGATTCACACACAGTGTTGTATCGTCAGTTCCATAAAGTTAAGTACATAGTTTCTCATATAGTGTTATATATTTAGATTTCATGAACTTAAGCACATAATTTCACAAACAGTGTTGTATCGATAGTTTCGAGGTTGATAAGCACGTAGTTTCTAATAAAATGTTATATGGTAAGTTCTCATGAAGTTAAGCATATAGTTTCACACACAGTGTTGTATCGTTAGTTTTGAAGAAGTTAAGCACATAGTTTCACACACAGTGTTGTTTCGTTAGTTTAGAAGAAGTTAGGCACGTAGTTCTAACACAGTGTTATATAGTAAGTTCTCATAGTTAAGCACATAGTTTCTCAAACGATGTTGTATCGTTAGGTTTGAAGAAGGTAAGCATGTAGTTTCACACATAGTGTTGTATCGTTAGTTTTCATGATGTTAAGTACATCGATTCTCTTATAGTGTTATATAGTTAGATTTCATGAAGTTAAGCACATAGTTTCACACACAGTGTGGTATCTTTATTTTCGAAGAAGATATGCACTTAGTTTCTAATACAGTGTTATTAGGTAATTTTACATGAAGTTAAGAACATCTTTTCACACACAGTGTTGTATCGTTAGTTTTGAAGAAATTAAGCATGTAGTTTCACACACAGTGTTGTATCGTTAGTTTTGAAGAACTTAAGCATGTAGTTTCACACACAGTGTTGTATCGATAGTTTTGAAGAGGTTAAGTACAAGTTTTACATACTGTGTTGTATAGTTACTTTTCATGAAGTTAAGTATTTAGTTTCTCATATTGTGCTATATAGTTAGATTTCATGAAGTTAAGCACATAGTTTCACACACAGTGTTGTATAGTTTTGAAGATGTTAACCATCTAGTTTCACACACAGTTTTGTATCATTAGTTTTGAAGAAGTTAAGCGTGTAGTTTCACACATAGTGTTGTTTCATTAGTTTTGAGGAAGTCAAGCATGTAGTTTCACACACAGTGTTGTATCGTAGTTTTGGAGATGTTAAGCACATATTTTCACACGCAGTGTTGAATCCTTAGTTTCGAAGAAGATAAGCACGTAGTTTACAAAAAAAAAGTTATATTGTAAGTTCTCCTGAGGTTAAGCACATAGTTTCACACACAGTGTTGTGTTGTTAGTTTTGGAGAAGTTATGGATGTGGTTTCACACACAGTGCTGTATCGATAATTGTCATGAAGGTAAATACGTAGTTTCTCATATAGAGTTATATAGTTAGATTTCATGAAGTTAAGCACATAATTTTACACGCAGTGTTGTATCGTTAGTTTCGAAGAAGATAACCACGCAGTTTCTAATACAGTGTTATATGGTAAGGTCTCAATAAGTTAAGCACATTGTTTCACACACAGTGTTGTATCGTTAGTTTTGAAGAAGTTAAGCATGTAGTTTCACACACCGTGTTGTATCGTTAGTTTTGAAGAAGTGAAGCATGTAGTTTCACACACAGTGTTGTATCGTTAGTTTTCATGAAGTAAAGTACGAAGTTTCTCATATAGTGTTATATAGTTAGATTTCTTGAAGTTAAGCACATATTTTCACACACAGTGTTGTATCGTTGTTTTCGAAGAAGATAAGCACGTAGTTTCTAATACAGTGTTATATTGTAAGTTCTCATGTAGTTAATCACATAATTTCACACAGTGTTCTATCGTTAGTTTTCATGAAGATAAGTACTTAGTTTCTCATATAGTGTTATATAGTTTGATTTCATGAAGTTAAGCACATAGTTTCACACACAGTGTTGTATTGTTAGTTTTCATGAAGTTAACTACATAGTTTCTCATATATTGTTATATAGTTAGATTTCATGAAGGAAAGCACATAGGATCACAAACAGTATTTTATATTCAGTTTCAAAGATGATTAGCCCGTAGTGTCTAATACAGTGTTAAATGGTAAGGTCTCATGAAGTTAAGCACATAGTTTCAACACAGTGTTGTATCGTTAGTTTTGAAGAGGTTACGCACGTAGTTTTACATACTGTGTTGTATAGTTAGTTTTCATGAAGTTAAGTACGTAGTTTCTCTTATAGTGCTATATAGTTATACTTCATGAAGTTAAGTACATAGTTTCACACACAGTGTTTTATCGTTAGTTTTGAAGAAGATAAGCACTTAGTTTCTAATACAGTGTTATGTGGTAAATTCTCCTGATGTTAAGCACATAGTTTCACTCACAGTGAGTACCTTTAGTTTTAAAGGAGTTAAGCACATAGTTTCACACACAGTGTTGTATCCTAAATTTCGACGAAGAAAAGCACCTAGTTTCTAATACACTTTATGTGGTAAATACTCATGAAGTTAAGCAGATAGTTAAACACAGTGTTGTATCGTTAGTTTTGAAGAAGTTAACCATGTAGTTTCACACACAGTGTTGAATCGTTAGTTTTGAAAAAGTTACGCACGTAGTTTCTATTAGAGTTTTATATGGTTAGTTCTTATGTAGTTAATCACATAGTTTCACACACAGTCTTTTATCGTTAGGTCTGAAGAAGCTAAGCACGTAGTTTCACACACAGTGTTGTATCGTTAGTTTTCATGAATTTAAGTATATAGTTTCACACACAGTGTTTTATCATTAGTTTATAAAAAAATAAGCACATAGTATTACACACAGTGTGGTATCTTTATTTTCGAAGATGATATGCACATAGTTTCTAATACAGTTTTATATGGTAATTTTTCATGAAGTTTAGCACATAGTTGCACACACATTATTGTGTCATTATTTTTGAAGATGTTAAGCATGTAGTTTCACACACAGTGTTGTACTGCTAGTTTTGAAGAGGTTAAGAATGTAGTTTCACACACAGTGCTGTAACGGTATTTTCCAAGAATATGAGCACGTAGTTTCTAATAGAGTTTTATATGGTAATTTCTCATGAAGTTAAGCACATAGTTTCACACACGGTGTTGTATCATTAGTTTTGAATAAGTTAAGCTTGTAGTTTCACACACAGTGTTGTATCATTAGTTTTCATGATGTTAAGTACGTAGCTTCTAATATAGTGTTATATAGTTAGATTTCATGAAGTTAAGCACATAGTTTCACACACAGTGTTGTATCGTTAGTTTCGAAGAAGATAAGCACGTAGTTTCTAAATCAGTGTTATATGGTAAGTTCTAATGTAGGTAAGCACATTGCTTCACACACGGTGTTGTATCATCAGTTTTGAAGAAGTGAAGCATGTAGTTTCACACACAGTGTTGTATCGTTAGTTTTGAAGAAGTTAAGCATGTAGTTAAACACACAGTGTTGTATTGTCAGTTTTGAATAAGTTAAGCACATACTTTCACACAGAGTGTTGTATCCTTAGATTCGAGGAAGATAAGCACGTATTTTCTAATAAAGTGTTATATGGTAACTTCTCATGAAGTTAACCACATAGTTTCACACACCGTGTTGAATCGTTAGTCCTGAAGAGGTTAAGCACATATTTTTACATACTGTGTTGTATAGTTAGTTTCCATAAGTTAAGTACGTAGTTTCTCATATAGTGTTATATAGTTAGATTTCATGAAGTTAAGCACATAGTTTCACACACAGTGTTGTATCGTTAGTTTTCATGAAGTTAAGTACGTAGTTTCTCATATAGTGTTATATAGTTATATTTCCTGAAGTTAAGCATATACTTTCACACACAGTGTTGTATCCTTATTTTCGAAGAAGATAAGCTCGTAGTTTCTAATAGAGTTTTATATGGTAAGTTCTCATGAAGTTAAGCACATAGTTTCACACTGAGTTTTGTATAGTTAGTTTTGAAGAAGTTAAGCACATAGATTCACACACAGTGTTGTATCGTTTATTTTGAACAGGTTCAGCATATAGTTTCTAATACAGGGTTATATGGTAAGTTCTCATGTAGTTAAGCACACACAGTGCTGTATCGTTAGGTTTGAAGAAGTAAAGCATTTAGTTTCACACACCGTGTTGTATCGTTAGTTTTGAAAAATTTAAGCATCTAGTTTTACACACAGTGTTCTGTCGTTAGTCTTCATGAAGACAATTATGTAGTTTCTAATAAACAGTTATATGGTAAGTTCTCATGAAGTTAAGCACATAGTTTCACACACAGTGTTGTATCGTTAGTTTTGAAAAATTAAGCATGTAGTTTCACACACAGTGATGTGTCCTCAGTGTTGATGAAGTTAAGCATGTAGATTCACACACAGTGTTGTATCATAGTTTTCATGAAGGTAATTACGTAGTTTCTAATAAACACTTGTATTGTAAGTTCTCATGAAGTTAAGCACATAGTTTCAAACACAGTGTTGCATCATTAGTTTTGAAGAAGTTAAGCATGTAGTTTCACACAAAGTGTTGTATCGTTAGTTTTGAAGTAGTTAAGCATGTAGATTTACCTACTGTGTTGTATCGTTAGTTTTCATGATGTTAAGTACATAGTTTCTCATATAGTGTTATACAGTTAGATTTCATGAAATTAAGCACATAGTTTCACACACAGTGTTGTATACTTAGTTTCGAAGAAGATAAGCACGTATTTTCTAATACACAATTATATGGTAAGTTCTCATGATGTTAAGCACATAGTTTCACAAACAGTGTTGTATCATTAGTTTGAGGAAGTTAAGCATGTAGTTTCACACACAGTGTTGTATCCTAAGTTTCGAAGAAGATAAGAACGTAGTGTCTAATACAGTGTTATATGGTAAGTTCTCATGTAGTTATGCACGTGGTTTAACACACAGTTTTGTATCGTTAGTTATGAAAAAGTTAATCATGTAGTTTCACACACAGTGTTGTTTTGTTATTTTTGATGCAGTTAAGCATGTAGTTTCACACACAGTGTTGTATCATTAGTTTTCATGATGGTAAGTATTTAGTTTCTAATACACAGTTATATGGTAAGTTCTCATGAAGTTAAGCACATAGTTTCACACAAAGTGTTGTATCGTTAGTTTTGAAGAAATTAAACACTTTGTTTCTAATAGTGTTATATGGTAAGTTCTAACATAGTTAAGCACATATTTTCACACACAGTGTTGTATCGTTAGTTTTGAAGAAGTTAAGCACGTAGTTTTACATAATGTGTTGTATCGTTAGTTTTCATGAAGTTAAGAACGTAGTTTCTCATGTAGTTTTATATTGTTAGATTTTATGAAGCTAAGCACGTAGTTCCACACACAGTGTTGTATCCTTAGTTTTGTAAAAGTTAAGCAAATAGTTTCACACACTTTTGTATCATTAGTTTTAAGAAGTTAAACATGTCATTTCACACAGTTTTGTGTCATTAGTTTTGAGAAGATAAACATATACTTTCACACCCAGTGTTGTATCATTAGTTTTGAAGAAGTTAAGCATGTAGTTTCGCACACAGAATTAAATCGTTAGTTTTGAAGACTTTAAGCACATAGTTACCACACAGTGTTGTATCGTTAGTTTTGAAGATGATAAGCATGTAGTTTCACACACATAGTTGTATCGTTAGTTTTGAAGAAGGTAAGCATGTAGTTTCACACCCAGTGTTGGATCATTAGTTTTGAAGAAGATAAGCATGTAGTTTCACACACAGTGTTATATCGTTACTTCTGAAGAAGTTAAGCTTTTTGTGTCACACACAGTGTTGTATCGTTTCTCATATAGTGTTGTATAGTTAGATTCCTTGAAGTTAAGCACATAGTTTCACACATAGTGTTGTATCCTTAGTTTCGAAGAAGTTAAGCATGTAGTTTCACACACCGTGTTGAATCGTTAGTTTGGAAGAAGTTAAATACGTAGTTTCTAATAGAGTGTTATATGGTAAGTACTCATGTAGTTATGCACATAGTTTCAAATACAGTTTTGTGTCGATAGTTTGGAATAAGTTAAGCATGTAGTTTCAAAACCAGTTTTGTATCATTAGTTTTGAAGAAGTTAAGCATGTAGTTTCACACCCAGAGTTGTATCATTACTTTTGAAAAAGTTAAGCACATAGTTTCACACACAGTGTTGAATCGTTGGTTTTCAAGAAGTAAAGCATGTAGATTCACACACAGTGTTGTGTCGTTTATTTTGATGGAGTTCAGCATGTAGTTTCACCCACAGTGTTGTATCGTTAGTTCTCATCAAGGTAAGTAAGAAGTTTCTCATATAGAGTTATATAGTTAGATTTCATGAAGTTAAGCACATAGTTTCACACACAATTTTGTATCGTTAGTTTCGAAGATGATAACCACGTATTTTCTAATACAGTGTTATATGGTAAGTTCTCATAAAGTTAAGCACTAATTTTCACACAAAGTGTTGTATCGGTAATTGTTAAGATGTTAAGCATGTAGTTTCACACACAGTGTTGTATCGTTAGTTTTGAAGAAGTTAAGCACGTAGTTTCTAATAGTGTTATATGGTAAGTTCTCACGTTGTTAAGCACATATTTTCACACACAGTGTTGTAGCGTTAGTTTTGAAAAAGTTAAGCACGTAGTTTTACATAATATGGTGTATCGTTAGTTTTCATGAAGTTAAGCATGTAGTTTCTCATATAGTGTTATATTGTTAGATTTCATGATGTTAAGCACATAGTTTCACACACAGCATTGTATCCTTAGTTTCGTAGAAGAAAAGCACGTAGTTCTAATACACTGTTATATGATAAACTCTCATGAATTTAAGCACATAGTTACTCACACAGTGTTTTATCGTCATTTTTGAATATGATAAGCATGTAGTTTCACACACAGTGGTGTATCGTTAGTTTTATAGAAGTTAAGAACGTAGTTTCAAATACAGTGTTATATGATAAGTTCTCATGTAGTTAATCACATAGTTTCACACACAGTGTTTTATCGTTATTTCTGAAAACGTTAAGCATGTAGTTTCACACACAGTGTTGTATCGTTATTTTCATGAAGTTAAGAACGTAGTTTCTCATATAGTGTTGTATATTTAGATTTCATGAAGTTAAGGACATAGTTTCAAAGACAGTGTTGTATCGTTAGTTTCGAAGAATATGCACGTAGTTTCTAATACAGTGTTACATGATAAATTCTCATGTAGTTAAGCACATAGTTTCACATACAGTGTTGTATCGTCAGTTTTGAAGAAGTTAAGCATGTAGTTTCACACACAGTTTTGTATCCAAAATTTTGAAGAAGTTAAGCATGTAGTTTAAATCCAGTGTTGTATCATTAGTTTTGAAGAAGTTAAGCATGTAGTTTCACACACAGTGTTGTATCGTTAGTTCTGAAGAAGTTAAGCATAAAGTTTCACACACCGTGTTGTATCGTTAGTTTTCATGAAGTTAAAGACGTAGGTTCTCATTTCGTGTTATATAATTAGATTTCATGAATTTAAGCATATAGTTTCACACACAGTGTTGTATCGTTAGTTTCGAAGAGATAAGCACGTAGTTTGTTTTTTTTGTGTTTTTTTAAGCACGTAGTTTGTAATACAGTGTCATATGGTAAGTTTTCATGAAATTAAGCACATAGTTTCACACACAGTGTTGTATCGTTAGTTTTGAAGTTAAGCATGTAGTTTCACACACAGTGTTGTATCGTTAGTTTTGAAGTTAAGCATGTAGTTTCACACACTGTGTTGTATCGTTAGTTTTCATGAAGTTAAGGACGTAGGTTCTCATATCGTGTTATATAGTTAGATTTCATGCATTTAAGCATATATTTTCACACACAGTGTTGTATCGTTAGTTTCGAAGAGATGAGCACGTACTTTGTTTTTTTTTAAGCACGTAGTTTATAATACAGTGTCATATGGTAAGTTTTCATTAAATTAAGCACATAGTTTCACACACAGTGTTGTATCGTTAGTTTCGAAGAGATAAGCACGTAGTTTGTTTGTTTGTGTTTTTTTAAGCACATAGTTTGTAATACAGTGTCATATGGTAAGTTTTCATGAAATTAAGCACATAGTTTCATACACAGTGTTGTATCGTTAATTTTGAATAAGTTAAGCATGTAGTTTCACACACCGTGTTGTATCGTTAGTTTGGGAGAAGTTAAGTACGTAGTTTCTAATAGAGTGTTATATGGTAAGTACTCATGTAGTTATGCACATAGTTTTAAATACAGTGTTATAACAATAGTTTGGAAGAAGTTAAGCATGTAGTTTCACACACAGTGTTGTATCGTTTGTTTGAAGAAGTTAAGGACATAGTTTCTCACACAGTGTTGTATCCTTAGTTTCGAAGAAGATAACCACGTAGTTTCTAATACAGCGTTATATGGTAAATTCTCAGGAAGTTAAGAACATAGTTTCACACACAGTGTTGAATCTTTACTTTTGAAGAAGTAAAGCATGTAGATTCAGCCACAGTGTTGTGTCGTTAGTTTTGGTGAAGTTCAGCATGTAGTTTCACACAGTGTTGTATCGTTACATTTCATGAATTTAAGCACATAGTTTCACACACAATGTTGTATCGTTTGTTTCTAAGATGATAAGCACGTAGTTTCTAATACATTGTCATATGGTAAGTTCTCATGAAGCTAAGCATATAGTTTCACACACAGTGTTGTATCGTTAGTTTTGAAGAAGTTAAGCACATAGTTTCTAATACAGTTTTCATGTACTTAGCACATAATTACACATACGCAGTAGTATCGTTAGTTTTGAAGAAGTTAAGCATGTAGTACCACACAGTGTTGTACCGTTAGTTTTCATGAAGTTAAGTACGTAGTTTCTCATATCGTGTTATACAGTTAGATTTCATGAATTTAAGCACATAGTTTCACACACTGTGTTGTATCGTTAGTTTTGAAGAAGTTAAGCATGTAGTTTCAAACACCGTGTTGTATTGTTAGTTTTGAAGTAGTTAAGTAGGTACTTTCTAATAGAGTGTTATACGGTAAGTTCTCATGTATTTTGCACATAGTTTCACATAGAGTGTTGTATCGATAGTTTGGAAGAAGTTAAGCAAGTAGTTTCACACCCTGTGATGTATCATTAGTTTTGAAGAAGTTAAGCATGTAGTTTCACACACAGTGTTGTGTCGTTAGTTTTGATGAAGTTAAGCATCATAGTTTCACACACAGTGTAGAATCGTTAGTTTTCATGAAGGTAAGTACGTAGTTTCTCATATAGTGTTATATAGTTAGATTTCATGATATTAAGCACATAGTTTCACACACAGTGTTGTATCGTTGGTTTTGAAGAAGTTAAGCACATAGTTTCTAATACACTGTTATAGGGTAAGTTCTCATGAAGTTAAGCACATTGTTTCACACACAGTGTTGTATCGTTAGTTTTGAAGAAGTTAAGCACGTAGATTCTAATACAGTGTTATATGGTAAGTTCTCATGTAGTTAAGCACTTAGTTACACACACGGTGTTGTATCGTTAGTTTTGAAGAAGTTAAGCATGTAGTGTCACACAGTGTTTTATCGTTAGTTTTCATGAAGTAAGCACATAGTTTCACACACGGTGTTGTATAATTAGTTTTAAAGAAGTTAAGCATGTAGTTTCACACACTGTGTTGTATCGTTTGTTTTGAAGAAGTTAAGCATGTAGTTTCCCACACAGTTTTGTATCCTTAGGTTTGAAGAAGTTAAGCACACAGTTTCTAATAAAGTGTTATATGGTAAGTTCTCATGTATTTAAGAACATAGTTTCACACACAGTGTTGTGTCGTTAGTTTTGATGTAGTTAAGCATGTAGTTTCACACAAGGTTGTATCGTTACTTTTCATGAAGGTAAGTACGTAGTTTCTCATATAGTGTTATATAGATAGATTTCATGAAGTTAAGCACATAGTTTCACACACAGTGTTGTATCCTTAGTTTCTTGGAAGAAAAGCACGTAGTTTCTAATACATTGTTATATGGTAAATTCTAATGAAGTCAAGCACAATGTTTCACACACAGTGTTGTATCTTAGTTTTGAAGAAGTTAAGCACGTAAATACTAATACAGTGTTATATGGTAAGTTCTCATGTAGTTAAGCACTTAGTTACACACACGGTGTTGTATCGTTAGTTTTGAAGAAGTTAAGCATGTAGTGTCACACAGTGTTTTATCGTTAGTTTTCATGAAGTAGGTACTTAGTTTCTCATATCGTGTTATATAGTTAGATTTCATGAATTTAAGCACATAGTTAGACACACAGTGTTGTATCATTAGTTTTGATGAAGTTAAGCATGTAGTTTCAAACAGTGTTGTATCGTTTGTAATGTTAGTTTTCATGATGTTAAGCACGAAGTTTCTCAAAGAGTGTTGTATCTTTTGTTTTCTGGAAGTTAACCAGGTAGATTATCACACAGTGTTGTGTCATTATTTTTCATGAAGTTAAGCACGTAATTTCAAAAACATTGTTATATCGTTAGTGTTCATGAGGTTAAGTAAGTGGTTTCTCATAGAGTGTTGTATCATGGTTTTTCATGAAGTTAATCACGCAGTTTCACAAACAGTGTTGTAGTGTTAGTTTTCATGAAGGTAAGCACGTAGATTCTCACAGAGTGTTGTATCCTTAGTTTTCATGAAGTTAAGCGTGTAGATTCTCACACAGTGCTGTATCATTAGTTTTCATGAAATTAAGCACGATGTTTCTCACACAGTGTTGTAATATTAGTGTTCATGAAATTAAGCATGCAGATTATCACACTGTGTTGTATCGTTAGTTTTCATGAAGTTAAGCATGTATTTTCTTACACAGTGCTATATCGTTAGTGTTCATGAAGTTAAGAACATAATTTCAAAAACAGTGTTATATCGTTTATTTTTCATGAAGTTAAATACGTAGTTTCTCACAGAGTGTTGTATCATGGTTTTTCATGAAGTTAAGCATGCAGTTTCACAAACAGTGTTGTAGTGTTAGTTTTCATGAAGTTAAGGACTTAGTTTCTCACAGAGTGTTGTATCCTTAGTTTTCATGAAGTTAAGTACCTAGAATCTCACCCAGTGTTGTATCGTTAGTTTTCATGAAGTTGAGCAAGTATATTCTTCCACAGTGCTGTATTGTTAGTTGTCATGAAGTTATGCATGAGGTTTCTCAAAGAGTGTTGTATCATTAGTTTCCTTGAAGTTAAGCATGTAGTTTCACAATCAGTGATGTATCGTCAGTTTTCATACAGATAAGCATGTAGATTCTAATATAGTGTTTTTTCGTTAGTTTTCATGAAGTTAAGCATGTAGTTTCACAAACAGTGGTGTATCTTTAGTTTTCATGACTTTAAGCACGTAGTTTCACAATCAGTGTTGTATTGTTAGTTTTCATTAAATTAAGCAGATAGTTTCTCAAAGAGTATTGTATCCTTAGTTTTCATGAAGTTGAGCAGGTACATGCTCACACAGTGTTGTATTGTTTGTTTTAATGAAGGTAAGCACGTAGTTTCACAATCAGTTTTGTATCTTTAGTTTTCCTGATGTTAAGCATGTAGATTCTCACACAGGGTGGTATTGTTTGTTTTAATGAACGTAAGTACGTAGTTTCAAAAGTGTTGTAGTGTTAGTTTTCATGAAGTTAAGCACGTAGATTCTCACACAGTGTTGTATCCTTTAATTTAATGAAGTTAATCAAGTAGTTTCACAAACAATGTTGTAGTGTTAGTTTTCATGAAGTTAAGCACATAGGTTCACAAACAGTGTTGTAGTGTTAGTTTTCATGAAGTTAAGCACGTAGATTCTCACACAATGTTGTATCGTTAGTTTTAATGAAGTTAAGCAAGTAGTTTCACAAACAGTGTTGTAGTGTTAGTTTTCATGAAGTTAAGCACATAGGTTCACAAACAGTGTTGTGTCTTTAGTTTTCATGAAGTTAAGTAAGTAGTTTCATAAACAGTGTTGTAGTGTTAGTTTTCATGATGATAAGCACGTAGATTCTCACACAATGTTGCATCATTAGTTTACATGAAGTTAAGCTCCTAGTTTCTCACAGAGTGTTGTATCATTTGTTTTCTTGAAGTTAAGTTCGTAGTATTACAATCAGTGTTGTATCGTCAGTTCTCATGAAGATAAGCACGAAGTTTCTCAAAGAGTATTGTATCATTAGTGTTTATGAAGTTAAGAATGCAGATTATCACACAGTGTTGTATCGTTAGTTTCCATGTCGTTAAGCAGATAAAATCTCACACAGTGTTGTATCGTTAGTTTTAAAGAAGTTAAGCATGCAGATTATCACACAGTGTTGTATCGTTAGTTTTCATGAAGTTAAGCATGTAATTTCAAAAACAGTGTTATATCGTTTATTTTTCATGAACTTAAGTACGTGGTTTCTCACAGAGTGTTGTATCATGAGTTTTCAGGACGTTAAGCACATAGATTCTCAGACAGTGTTGCATTGTTTATTTTCATGAAGTTAAGCACGTAGGTTCACAAATAATGTTGTGTCTTTAGATTTCATGAAGTTAAGCACGTAGTTTCACAGTGTTGTAGTGTTAGTTTTCATGAAGATAAGCACATAGATTCTCCCACAATATTGTATCATTAGTTTTAATGAAATGAAGCACGTAGTTTCCCAAACAGTGTTGTGTCCTTAGTTTAAATGAACTTAAGCAAGTATATTCTCACACAGGGCTGTATCGTTAGTTTTCATGAAGTTAAGCACGAAGTTTCAAGAGTGTTGTGTCATTAGTGTTCATGAATTTAAGCATGCAGATTATCACACAGCGTTGTTTCGTTAGTTTTCATGAAGTTTAGCACGTAATTACAAGAACAGTGTTATATTGTTAATTATCATGAAGATAAGTATGTGGATTCTCACAGAGTGTTGTATCATGGTTTTTCATGAAGTTAAGCACTCAGTTTCACAAACAGTGCTGTAGTGTTAGTTTTCATGATGTCAAACACGTAATTTCAAAAACAGTGTTGTATCGTTAGTTTTCATGAATTTAGGTACGTGGTTTCTCACAGAGTGTTGTATCATGAGTTTTCAGGAAGTTAAGCACGTAGATTCCCACACAGTGTTGTATTGTTTGTTTTAATGAAGGTAAGCACGTAGTTTCACAAACAGTGTTGTAGTGTTAGTTTTCATGAAGTTAAGCACGTAGATTCTCACACAGTGTTGTATCGTTAGTTTTAATGAAGTTAAGCACGTAGTTTCACAAACAGTGTAGTAGTGTTAGTTTTTATGAAGATAAGCACGTAGATTCTCACAGAATGTTGTATCATTAGTTTTCATGAAGTTAATCACCTAATTTCTAACAAAGTGTTGTATCATTTGTTTTCTTGAAGTTAAGCACGTAGTTTCACAATCAGTGTTGTGTCGTCAGTTTTCATGAAGATAAGCATGTAGATACTCATACAGTATTTTTTCGTTAGTTTTCATGAAGTTAAGCATGTAGTTTCACAATCAATGTTTTATCCTCAGTTTTCATGAAGATAAGCAAGAAGTTTCTCAAAGAGTGTTGTATCATTAGTGTTCATGAAGTTAAGCACCTAGTTTCTCACAGAGTGTTGTATCATTTGTTTCCTTGAAGTTATGCACGTAGTTTCACAATCAGTATTGTATCCTCAGTTTTCATGAAGATAAGCAAGAAGTTTCTCAAATAGTGTTGTATCATTAGTGTTCATGAAGAAAAAAATGCCGATTATCACACAGTGTTGTATTGTTAGTTTTCATGTCGTTAAGCACATAGATTCTCAGACAGTGTTGTATTGTTTGTTTTCATGAAGTTAAGCACGTAGGTTCACAAACAGTGTTGTGACTTTAGTTTTCATGAAGTTAAGCACGAAGTTTCACAAACAGTGTTGTAGTGTTAGTTTTCATGAAGATAAGCACGTAGATTCTCACACAATGTTGTATCATTGGTTTTAATGAAGTTAAGCTCGTAGTTTCACAAACAGTGTTGTGTCCTTAGTTTAAATACACTTAAGAAAGTATATCCTCACACAGTGCTTTATCGTTAGTTTACATGAAGTTAAGCACGAGGTTTCTCAAAGAGTGTTGTATCATTAGTTTTCTAGAAGTTAAGACCGTAGTTTCACAATCAGTGATGTATCGTCAGTTTTCATGAAGATAAGCATGTAGATTCTCATACAGTGTTTTTTGATAGTTTACATGAAGTTAAGCATGTAGTTTCACAAACAGTGTTGTATCTTTAGTTTTCATGAAGTTAAGCCTGTAGTTTCACAATCAGTGTTGTATTGTTAGTTTTCATTAAGTTAAGCAGAAAGTTTCTTAAAGAGTGTTTTATCCTTAGTTTTAATGAAGTTAAGCACGTAGTTTCACAAATAGTGTTGTAGTATTAGTGTTCATGAAGATAAGCACGTAGGTTCTCACAGAGTGTTGTATCATTAGATTTCATGAAGTAAAGATCCTAGTTTCTCACAGAGTGATGCATCATTAGTTTTCTTGAAGATTAGCAGGTAGATTCACAAACAGTGTTGTATCTTTAGTTTTAATGAAGTTAAGCACGTTGTTTCACAATCCGTGTTGTATTGTTCATTTTCATGAAGTTAAGCAGGAAGTTTCTCACTGAGTGTTGTATCATTTTCATGACATTAAGGACGTAGTTTCACAAACAGTGTTGTGACCTTAGTTTAAATGAACTTAAGCAAGTATATTCTCACACAGGGTTGTATCGTTAGTTTTCATGAAGTAGTTTCAGAAACAGTGTTGTAGTCTTAGTATTCATGAAGTTAGGCACGTAGAGTCTCACACAGTGTTGTACCATTAGTTTTAATGAAGTTAAGCACATAGTTTCACAAACAGTGTTGTAGTGTTAGTTTTCATGAAGATAAGCACGTAGATTCTCCCACAATATTGTATCATTAGTTTTAATGAAGTTAAGCACGTAGTTTCACAGACAGTGTTGTGTCCTTAGTTTAAATGAACTTAAGCAAGTATATTCTCACACAGGGCTGTAACGTTAGTTTTCATGAAGTTAAGCACAAAGTTTCAAAGAGTGTTGTGTCATTAGTGTTCATGAATTTAAGCATGCAGATTATCACACAGCGTTGTTTTGTTAGTTTTCATGAAGTTCAGCACGTAATTACAAAAACAGTGTTATATTGTTAATTATCATGAAGATAAGTACGTGGTTTCTCACAAAGTGTTGTATCATGGTTTTTCATGAAGTTAAGCACTCAGTTTCACAAACAGTGCTGTATTGTTAGTTTTCATGAATGTAATAACTTAGTTTCTCACAGACTGTTGTATCCTTAGTTTTCATGAATTTAAGCACCTAGAATCTCACACAGTGTTGTATCGTTAGTTTTAATGAAGTTAAGCAAGTACATTCTCACACAGTGCTGTATCGTTAGTTTTCATGAAGTTAAGCACGTGGTTTCTCAAAGAGTGTTGTATCATTAGTTTTCTTGAAGTTAAGCACGTAGTTTCACAATCAGTGATGTGTCGTCAGTTTTCATGAAGATAGGCATGTAGATTCTCATACAGTGTTTTTTTGGTAGTTTTCATGAAGTTAAGCACGTAATTTGAAAAACAGTGTTGTATCGTTAGTTTTCATGAGGTTAGGTAGGCGGTTTTTCACAGAGTGTTGTACCATGAGTTTTCATGAATTTAAGCACGTAGATTCCCACACAGTGTTGTATTGTTTGTTTTAATGAAGGTAAGCACATAGTTTCACAAACAGTGTTGTAGTGTTAGTTTTCATGAAGTTAAGCAGGTAGATTCTCACAGAATGTTGTATCATTAGTTTTCATGAAGTTAATCACCTAATTTCTAACAGAGTGTTGTATCATTTGTTTTCTTGAAGTTAAGCATGTAGTTTCACAATCAGTGTTGTGTCATCAGTTTTCAGGAAGATAAGCATGTACATACTCATACAGTATTTTTTCGTTAGATTTCATGAAGTTAAGCATGTAGTTTCACAAACAGTGTTGTATCTTTAGTTTTAATGTAGTTAAGCACGTACTTTCAAAATCAGTGATGTATTGTTAGTTTTCATTACGTTAAGCACATATTTTCTCACAGAGTGTTGTATCATTAGTGTTCATGAACATACGAATGCAAATTATCACACAGTGTAGTATCGTTAGTTTTCATGTTGTTAAGCACATAGATTCTCACAGTGTTGTATCGTTAGTTTTCATGAAGTAAAGCACGTATTTTCACAGTTTTGTAATGTTAGTTTTCATGATGTTAAGCACGAAGTTTCTCAAAGAGTGTTGTATCACTTGTTTTCATGAAGTTAACCAGGTAGATTATCACACAGTGTTGTGTCGTTATTTTTCATGAAGTTAAGCATGTAATTTCAAATACAGTGTTATATCGTTAGTTTTCATGAAGTTAAGTACGAGGTTTCTCACAGAGTGTTGTATCATGGTTTTTCATGAAGTTAAGTACGCAGTTTCACAAACAGTGTTGTAGTGTTATTTTTCATGAAGGTAAGCACGTAGTTTCTCACAGAGTGTTGTAACCTTAGTTTTCTCATGAAGTTAAACACTTAGATTCTCACACAATATTGTATCGTTAGTTTTAATGAAGTTAAGGAATTATTTTTTCACACAGTGCTGTGTCTTTAGTTTTCATGAAGTTAAGCACGTAATTTCAAAATCAGTGTTATATCGTTTATTTTTCATGAAGTTAAGTACATGGTTTCTCACAAAGTGTTGTATCATGAGTTTTCAGGTCGTTAAGCACGTAGTTTCACAAACAGTGTTGTATCTTTAGTTTTCCTGATGATAAGCATGTCAATTCTCACAGTGTGGTATTGTTTGTTTTAATGAAGGTAAGCAAGTAGTTTCACAAACAGTGTTGTAGTGTTAGTTTTCAAGAAGTTAAGCACGTAGATTCTCACACAGTGTTGTATCCTTTAATTTAATGAAGTTAAGCAAGCAGTTTCACAGTGTCGTAGTGTTAGTTTTCATGAAGTTAAGAAGATAGGTTCACAAACAATGTTGTGTCTTTAGTTTTCATGAAGTTAAGTACGTAGTTTCACAAACAGTGTTGTATCTTTAGTTTTCCTCAACTTAAGCACGCAGTTTCACAATCAGTGTTTTATCCTCAGTTTTCATGAAGATAAGCACGAAGTTTCTCAAAGAGTGTTGTATCATTAGTGTTCATGAAGTTAAGCACCTAGTTTCTCACAGAGTGTTGTATCATTTGTTTCTTGAAGTTAAGCACGTAGTTTCACAATCAGTATTGTATCCTCAATTTTCATTAAGATAAGCACAATGTTTCTGAAATAGTGTTGTATCATAAGTGTTCATGAAGAAAAGAATGCAGATTATCACACAGTGTTGTATTGTTAGTTTTCATGTCGTTAAGCACATAGATTCTCACACAGTGTTATATCATTAGCTTTCCTGAAGTTATGCACGTAGTTTCAAAAACAGTGTTGTATCTTTAGTTTTCCTGAAGTTAATCACATAGATTCTCAGACAGTGTTGTATTGTTTGTTTTCATGAAGTTAAGCTCGTAGTTTCACAAACAGTGTTGTGTCCTTAGTTTAAATACACTTAAGAAAGTATATTCTCACACAGTGTTTATCGTTAGTTTTCATGAAGTTAAGCACGAAGTTTCAAAGTGTGTTTGTCATTAGTGTTCTTGAAGTTAAGCATGCATGTTGTTACACAGCGTTCGATCGTTAGTTTTCATGAAGTTCAGCATGTAATTACAAAAACAGTGTGATATCGTTAGTTATCAAGAAGTTAAGTACATGGTTTCTCACAGAGTGTTGTATCATGGTTTTTCCATGAAGTTAAGCACACAGTTTCAAAAACAGTGTTGTAGTGTTAGTTTTCATGAAGGTGAGAACTTAGTTTCTCACAGAGAGTTGTATCCTTAGTTTTCATGAACTTCAGCACCTAGAATCTCATCCAGTGTTGTATCGTTAGTTTTCATGAATTTAATCAAGTATATTCTCACACAGTGCTGTATCGTTAGTTTTCATGAAGTTAAGCACGAAGTTTCAAAGTGTGTTTGTCATTAGTGTTCTTGAAGTTAAGCATGCATATTGTTACACAGCGTTCGATCGTTAGTTTCCATGAAGTTCAGCATGTAATTACAAAAACAGTGTGATATCGTTAGTTATCATGAAGTTAAGTACGTGGTTTCTCACAGAGAGTTGTATCATCGTTTTTCCATGAAGTTAAGCACACAGTTTCAAAAACAGTGTTGTAGTGTTAGTTTTCATGAAGGTGAGAACTTAGTTTCTCACAGAGTGTTGTATCCTTAGTTTTCATGAAGTTAAGCACCTAGAATCTCATCCAGTGTTGTATCGTTAGTTTTCATGAAGTTAAGCAAGTATATTCTCACACAGTGCTGTATCGTTAGTTTTCATGAAGTTAAGCACAAGGTTTCTCAAAGAGTGTTGGATCATTAGTTTTCTTGAAGTTAAGCACGTAGTTTCACAATCAGTGATATATCGTCAGTTTTCATGAAGATAAGCACGGAGTTTCTCAAATAGTGTTGTATCATTAGTGATCATGAAGATAAGAACGCAGATTATCACACAGTGTTGTTTTGTTAGTTTTCATGTCGTTAAGCACATAGATTCTCACACAGTTTTGTATCATCAGTTTTCTTGAAGTTAAGCACGTAGTTTCAAAAACAGTGTTGTATCTTTAGTTTTCCTGATGTTAAGCACGTAGATTCTCAGACAGTGCTATATTGTTTCTTTTCATGAAGTTAAGCACGTAGGTTCACAAACAGTGTTGTATCTTTTGTTTTCATGAAGTTAAGCACGTAGTTTCACAAACAGTGTTCTATCGTTAGTTTTCATGAAGTTAGGTACGCAGTTTCTCACAGAGTGTTGTAGCATGAGTTTTCAGGACGTTAAGCACGCACATTCCCACACAGTGTTGTATCGTTAGTTTTAATGAAGTTAAGCACGTAGTTTCACAAACAGTGTTGTAGTGTTAGTTTTTATGAAGATAAGCACGTAGGTTCTCACAGAATATTGTATCATTAGTTTTCATGAAGTTAAGCACCTAATTTCTAACAGAGTGTTGTATCATTTGTTTTCTTGAAGTTAAGCACGTAGTTTCTCAATCCGCGTTGTATCGTCAATTTTCATGATGTAGATTCTCATACAGTGTCTTTTCGTTAGTTTTCATGAAGTTAAGCATGTAGTTTCACAAACAGTGTTGTATCTTTAGTTTTCATGAAGTTAAGCACGTAGGTTCACAATCAGTGTTTTATTGTTAGTTTTCATTGTTAAGCAGATTTTTTCTCACAGAGTGTTGTATCATTAGTGTTCATGAACACAAGAATGCAGATTATCACACAGTGTTGTATCGTTACTTTTCATGTCGTTTAGCACATAGATTCTCACACAGTGTTGTATCGTTAGTTTAAATGAAGTAAAGCACGTATTTTCACAGTTTTGTAAGTTAGTTTTCATGATGTGAAGCACGAAGTTTCTCAAAGACTGTTGTATCATTTGTTTTCATGAAGTTAACTAGGTAGATTATCACACAGTGTTGTGTCCTTATTTACTTTGATTTAAGCACGTAATTTCAAAAACAGTGTTATATCGTTAGTGTTCATGAAGTTAAGTACGTGGTTTCTTACAGAGTGTTGTATCATGTGTTTTCAGGACGTTAAGCACGTAGTTTCACAAACAGTGTTGTATCTTTAGTTTTCCTGAGAAGCACGTACATTCTCACACAGTGTGGTATTGTTTATTTTAATGAAGGTAAGTACATAGTTTCACAAAGTTTTGTAGTGTTAGTTTTCATGAAGTTAAGCACGTAGATTCTCACACAGTGTAGTATTGTTAGTTGTAATGAAGTTAAGCAAGTGGTTTCACAAACAGTGTTGTATCTTTAGTTTTCCAGAATTTTAGCACGTAGTTTCACAATCAGTGTTGTATCCTCAGTTTACATGAAGATAAGAACGAAGTTTCTAAAATAGTGTTGTATCATTAGTGTTCATGAACATAAGAATGCAGATTATCACACAGTGTTGTATCATTAGTTTTCATGTCGTTAAGCACATAGATTCTCACACAGTGTTGTATCATTAGTTTTCTTGAAGTTAAGCACGTAGTTTCAAAAATAGTGTTGTATCTTTAGTTTTCCTGACGTTAAGCATGTAGATTCTCAGACAGTGTTGTATTGTTTGTTGTCATGAAGTTAAGCACGTAGGTTCACAATCAGTGTTGTGTCTTTAGTTTTCATGAAGTTAAGCACGTAGTTTCACAAACAGTGTTGTAGTGTTAGTTTTCATGCATATAAGCACGTAGATTCTCACACAATGTTGTATCATTAGTTTTAATGAAGTTAAGCATGTAGTTTCACAAACAGTGTTCTAGTGTTAGTGTTCATGAAGATAAGCACGTAGATTCTCACAGAGTGTTGTATCATTAGTTTTCATGATGTTAAGCACCTGATTTCTCACAGAGTCATGCATCATTCGTTTTCTTGAAGTTAAGCACGTAGTTTCACAAACTGTGTTGTATCTTTAGTTTTAATGAAGTTAAGCACGTAGTTTCACAATCAGTGTTGTATTGCTCGTTTTCATGAAGTTAAGCAGGTAGTTTCTCACCGAGTGTTGTATCATTTTTTTTCATGACATAATGCACGTAGTTTCACCAGCAGTGTTGTGTCCTTAGTTTAAATAAAATTAAGCAAGTATATTCTCACAAAGTGCTGTATCGTTAGTTTTCATGAAGTTAAGCACGAAGTTTCTCAAAGAGTGTTGTGTCATTAGTGTTCATGAAGTTAAGCATGCAGATTATCACACAGCGTTGTATCGTACTTTTCATGAAGTTCAGCACGTAATTTCAAAAACAGTGTTATATCGTTAGTTATCATGAAGTTAAGTACGTGGTTTCTCACAGAGTGTTGTAGCCTTAGTTTTCATGAATTTAAGCACCTAGAATCTCACCCAGTGCTGTATCGTTAGTTTTCATGAAGTTAAGCACGAGGTTTCCCAAAGAGTGTTGGATCATTAGTTTTCTTGAAGTTAAGCACGTAGTTTCACAATCAGTGTTGTATTGTTAGTTTTCATTAAGTTAAGCAAATAGTTGCTCAAAAAGTGTTGTATCCTTAGTTTTCATGAAGTTAAGCACGTAGATTCTCACACAGTGTTGTATCGTTAGTTTTAATGAAGTTAAGCAGGTAGTTTCACAAATAGTGTTGTAGTGTTAGTGTTCATGAATATAAGCACGTATGTTCTCACAGAGTATTGTATCATTAGATTTCATGATGTTAACCACTTAGTTTCTTACAAAGTGTTGCATCATTAGTTTTCTTGAAGATTAGCAGGTAGATTCACAAACAGTGTTGTATCTTTAGTTTTAATGAAGTTAAGCACGTTGTTTCACAATCCTTGTAGTATTGTTCGTGTTCATGAAGTTAAGGAGGAAGATTCTCACCAAGTGTTGTATCATTAGTTTTCATGATTTTAAGCACCTAGTTTCTCACAGAGTGATGCATCATTAGTTTTCTTGAAGTTAAGCTCGTAGTTTCACAAACTGTGTTGTATTTTTAGTTTTAATGAATTAAGCACGTAGTTTCACAATCAGTGTTGTATTGTGCGTTTTCATGAAGTTAAGCATGTAGTTTCTCACCGAGTGTTGTATCATTAGTTTTCATGATGTAAAGCACGTAGTTTCACAAACAGTGTTTTCTCCTTAGTTTAAATGACAATAAGCATGTATATTCTCACACAGTGCTGTATCGTTAGTTTTAATGAAGTTAAGCACGAAGTTTTTCAAAAAGTGTTGTGTCATTAGTGTTCATGAATTAAGCATGCAGATTATCACACAGCGTTTTTTCGTTAGTTTTCATGAAGTTCAGCACGTAATTTCAAAAACAGTGTTATATCGTTAGTTATCATGAAGTTAAGTATGTGGTTTCTGACAGAATGTTGTATCATGGTTTTTCATGAAGTTAAGCACGCAGTTTCACAAACAGTGTTGTAGTGTTAGTTTTCATGATGGTAAGAACTTAGCTTCTCACAGAGTGTTGTATCCTTAGTTATCATGAAATTAAGCACGTAGAATCTCACCCAGTGCTGCATCGTTAGTTTTCATGAAGTTAAGCACAAGGTTTCTCAAAGAGTGTTGTATCATTAGTTTTCTTGAAGTTAAGCACGAAGTTTCACAATCAGTGATGTATCATCAGTTTTCATGAAGATAAGCATGTAGATTCTCATACAGTGTTTTTTCGTTTGTTTTCATGAAGTTAAGCATGTAGTTTCACAAACAGTGTTGTATCTTTAGTTTTCATGATGTTAAGCACGTAGTTTCACAATCAGTGTTGTATTGTTAGTTTTCATTAAGTTAAGCAGATAGTTTCTCAAAGAGTGTTGTATACTTAGTTTTCATGAAGTTAAGCACGTAGATTCTCACACAGTGTTGTATCGTTAGTTTTAATGAAGTTAAGCAGGTAGTTTCACAAATAGTGTTCTAGTGTTAGTGTTCATGAAGATAAGCACGTAGGTTCTCACAGAGTGTTGTATCATTAGATTTCCTGATGTTAACCACCTAGTTTCTCACAGAGTGATGCATCATTAGTTTTCTTGAACATTAGCACGTAGTTTCACTACAGTGATGTATCTTTAGTTTTACTGAAGTTAAGCAAGTTGTTTCACAATCCTTGTTGTGTTGTTCGTTTTTATGAAATTAAGCAGGAAGATTCTCACCGAGTGTTGTATCATTAGTTTTCATGACGTTAAGCACGTAGTTTCACAATCAGGGTTGTGACCTTAGTTTATATGAATTTAAGCAAGCATATTCTCACACAGTGTTGTATCGTTAGTTTTCATGAAGTTCAGCATAGATATTCTCACACAGTGTTGTAGTGTTAGTTTTCATGAAGTTAAGCACATAATTTCAAAAACCGTGTTTTATTGTTAGTTTTCATGAAGTTAGGTACTTGGTCTCTCACACAGTGTTGTATGATGAGTTTTCAGGAAGTTAAGCATGTAGATCCCACACAGAGTTGTATTGTTTGTTTTAATGAGGGTAAGCACGTAGTTTCACAAACAGTGTTGTAGTGTTAGTTTTCATGAAGTTAGGCACGTAGAGTCTCACACAGTGTTGTATCATTAGTTTTAATGAAGTTAAGTACGTAGTTTCACAAACAGTGTTGTATCTTTAGTTTTCCTGAAGTTATGCGCGTAGTTTCACAATCAGTGTTGTATCCTCAGTTTTCATGAAGATAAGCACGAAGTTTCTCAAATAGTGTTGTATCATTAGTGTTCATTAAGATAAGAATGCAGATTATCACACAATGTTGTATCGTTAGTTTTCATGTCGTTAAGCACATAGATTCTCACACAGTGTTGTATCATTAGTTTTCTTGAAGTTAAGCATGTAGTTTCAAAAACAGTGTTGTATCTTTAGTTTTCCTGAGGTTAAGCACGTAGATTCTCATACAGTGCTGTATTGTTTGTTTTCCTGAAGTTAAGCACGTTGTTTCACAAACAGTGTTCTACTGTTAGTTTTCATGAAGATAAGCACGTAGATTCTCACACAATGTTGTATCATTAGTTTTAATGACGTAAAGCACGTAGTTTCATGGACAGTGTTCTAATGTTATTGTTCATGAAGATAAGCACGTAGGTTTCACAGAGTGTTGTATCATTAGTTTTCATGGTGTTAAGCAACTAGTTTCTCACAGAGTCATGCAACATTAGTTTTCTTGAAGTTAAGCAAGTAGTTTCACAAACTGTCTTGCATCTTTAGTATTAATGAAGTTAAGCACGCAGTTTCATAAACAGTGTTGTAGTGTTAGGTTTCATGAAGGTAAGAACTTAGTTTCTCACAGATTGTTGTATCCTTAGTTTTCATGAAGTTAAGCACCTAGAATCTCACCCAGTGTTGTATCATTAGTTTTCATGAAGTTAAGCAAGTATATTCTCACACAGTGCTGTATCCTTAGTTTTCATGAAGTTAAGGACGTGGTTTCTGAAAGAGTGTTGTATCATTAGTTTTCTTGAAGTTAAGCACGTAGTTTCACAATCAGTGATGTATCGTCAGTTTTCATGAAGATAAGCATGTATATTCTCATACAGAGTTTTCACGTTAGTTTTCATGAAGCTAAGCATGTAGTTTCACAAACAGTGTTATATCTTTAGTTTTCTTGAAGTTAAGCACATAGTTTCACAATCAGTGTTGTATTGTTAGTTTTCATTAAGTTAAGCAGATAGTTTCTAAAAGAGTGTTGTATCCTTAGTTTTCATGTAGTTAAGCACGTAGATTCTCACACAGTGTTGTATCGTTAGTTTTAATGAAGTTAAGCACGTAGTTTCACAAATAGTGTTGTAGTGTTAGTGTTCATGAAGATAAGCACGTAGGTTCTCACAAAATGTTGTATCATTAGATTTCATGATGTTAAGCACCTAGTTTCTCACGGAGTGATGCATCTTTAGTTGTCTTAAAGATTAGCACGTAGTTTCTCAAATAGTGTTGTATCTTTAGTTTTAATGATGTTAAGCACGTTGTTTCACAATCTGTGTTGTATTGTTTATTTTCATGAAGTTAAGCAGGAAGTTTCTCCCCGAGTGTTGTATCATTAGTTTTCATGACGTTAAGGATGTAGTTTCACAAAAAGTGTTGTGACCTTAGTTTAAATGAAATTAAGCAATTATATTCACACACTGTTGTGTCGTTAGTTTTCATGAAGTTCAGCACGTATATTCTCACACAGTGTTGTATCTTTAGTTTTCATGAAGTTAAGCACCTAATTTCAAAAACAGTGTTCTATCGTTAGTTTTCATGAAGTTAGGTACGCAGTTTCTCACAGAGTGTTGTATCATGAGTTTTCAGGAAGTTAAACACGTAGATTCCCACACAGTGTTGTATTGTTTGTTTTAATGAAGGTAAGCACGTAGTTTCATGAACAGTGTTGTAGTGTTAGTTTTCATGATGTTAAACACGTAATTTCAAAAACAGTGTTGTATCGTTAGTTTTCATGAAGTTAGGTACGTGGTTTCTCACAGAGTGTTGTATCATGAGTTTTCAGGAAGTTAAGCACGTAGATTACCACACAGTGTTGTATTGTTTGTTTTAATGAAGGTAAGCACGTAGTTTCACAAACAGTGTTGTAGTGTTAGTTTTTATGAAGATAAGCACGTAGGTTCTCACAGAATATTGTATCATTAGTTTTCATGAAGTTAAGCACCTAATTTCTAACAGAGTGTTGTATCATTGTTTTCTTGAAGTTAAGCACGTAGTTTCGCAATCCGCGTTGTATCGTCAATTTTCATGATGATAAGCATGTAGATTCTCATACAGTGTTTTTTCGTTAGTTTTCATGAAGTTAAGCATGTAGTTTCACAAACAGTGTTGTATCTTTAGTTCTCATGAAGTTAAGCACGTAGTTTCACAATCAGTGTTTTATTGTTAGTTTTCATTAAGTTAAGCAGATTTTTTCTCACAGAGTGTTGTATCATTAGTGTTCATGAACACAAGAATGCAGATTATCACACAGTGTTGTATCGTTACTTTTCATGTCGTTTAGCACATAGATTCTCACACAGTGTTGTATCGTTAGTTTTCATGAAGTAAAGCACGTATTTTCACAGTTTTGTAAGTTAGTTTTCATGATGTGAAGCACGAAGTTTCTCAAAGACTGTTGTATCATTTGTTTTCATGAAGTTAACCAGGTAGATTATCACACAGTGTTGTGTCCTTATTTTTCATGGATTTAAGCACATAATTTCAAAAACAGTGTTATATCGTTAGTGTTCATGAAGTTAAGTACGTGGTTTCTCACAGAGTGTTGTATCATGTGTTTTCAGGACGTTAAGCACGTAGTTTCACAAACAGTGTTGTATCTTTAGTTTTCCTGAGAAGCACGTAGATTCTCACACAGTGTGGTATTGTTTATTTTAATGAAGGTAAGTACATAGTTTCACAAAGTTTTGTAGTGTTAGTTTTCATGAAGTTAAGCACGTAGATTCTCACACAGTGTAGTATTGTTAGTTGTAATGAAGTTAAGCAAGTAGTTTCACAAACAGTGTTGTAGTGTTATTTTTCATGAAAATAAGCACATAGGTTCACAGTGTTGTGTCTTTTGTTTTCATGAAGTTCAGTTCGTAGTTTCACAAACAGTGTTGTTTCTTTAGTTTTCCAGAATTTTAGCACGTAGTTTCACAATCAGTGTTGTATCCTCAGTTTACATGAAGATAAGAACGAAGTTTCTAAAATAGTGTTGTATCATTAGTGTTCATGAACATAAGAATGCAGATTATCACACAGTGTTGTATCGTTAGTTTTCATGTCGTTAAGCACATAGATTCTCACACAGTGTTGTATCATTAGTTTTCTTGAAGTTAAGCACGTAGTTTCAAAAATAGTGTTGTATCTTTAGTTTTCCTGACGTTAAGCATGTAGATTCTCAGACAGTGTTGTATTGTTTGTTTTCATGAAGTTAAGCACGTAGGTTCACAAACAGTGTTGTGTCTTTAGTTTTCATGAAGTTAAGCACGTAGTTTCACAAACAGTGTTGTAGTGTTAGTTTTCATGCAGATAAGCACGTAGATTCTCACACAATGTTTTATCTTTAGTTTTAATGAAGTTAAGCACGTAGTTTCACAAACAGTGTTCTGGTGTTAGTGTTCATGAAGATAAGCACGTAGGTTCTCACAGAGTGTTGTATCATTAGTTTTCATGATGTTAAGCACCTGATTTCTCACAGAGTCATGCATCATTAGTTTTCTTGAAGTTAAGCACGTAGTTTCACAAACTGTGTTGTATCTTTAGTTTTAATGAAGTTAAGCACGTAGTTTCACAATCAGTGTTGTATTGTTCGTTTTCATGAAGTTAAGCAGGTAGTTTCTCACCGAGTGTTGTATCATTTTTTTCATGACGTAAAGCATGTAGTTTCACAATCAGTGTTGTGTCCTTAGTTTAAATAAACTTAAGCAAGTATATTCTCACAAAGTGCTGTATCATTAGTTTTCATGAAGTTAAGCACGATGTTTCTCAAAGAGTGTTGTTTCATTAGTGTTCATTAGTTAAGCATGAAGATTATCACACAGCGTTGTATCGTACTTTTCATGAAGTTCAGCACGTAATTTCAAAAACAGTGTTATATCGTTAGTTATCATGAAGTTAAGTACGTGGTTTCTCACTGAGTGTTGTATCATGGTTTTTCATGAAATTAAGCACGCAGTTTCACATACAGTGTTGTAGTGTTAGTTTTCATGAAGGTAAGAACTTAGTTTCTCACAGAGTGTTGTAGCCTTAGTTTTCATGAATTTAAGCACCTAGAATCTCACCCAGTGTTATATCATTAGTTTTCATGAAGTTAAGCAAGTATATTCTCACACAGTGCTGTATCCTTAGTTTTCATGAAGTTAAGCACGAGGTTTCTCAAAGAGTGTTGTATCATTAGTTTTCTTGAAGTTAAGCACGTAGTTTCATAATCAGTGATGTATCGTTAGATTTCATGAAGATAAGCATGTAGATTCTCACATAGTGTTGTATCGTTAGTTTTAATGAAGCTAAGCAAGTAGTTTCAAAATCAGTGTTGTGTGTTTACTTTTCATGAAGTTGAGTACGTAGTTTCACAAACAGTGTTGTATCTTTAGTTTTCCTGAAGTTAAGAACGTAGTTTCACAATCAGTGTTGTGTCCTCAGTTTACATGAAGATAAGAACGAAGTTTCTCAAATAGTGTTGTACCATTAGTGTTCATGAAGATAAGAATGCAGATTATAACACAGTGTTGTATCGTTAGTTTTCATGTCGTTAAGCACATAGATTCTCACTCAATGTTGTATCATTAGTTTTCTTGAAGTTAATCACGTAGTTTCAAAAACAGTGTTGTATCTTTAGTTTTCCTGTCGTTAAGCACATAGATTCTCAGACAGTGTTGTATTGTTTGTTTTCATGAAGTTAAGCACGTAGGTTCACAAACAGTGTTGTGTCTTTAGTTTTCATGAAGTTAAGCACGTAGTTTCACAAACAGTGTTGTAGTGTTAGTTTTCATGAAGATAAGCACGTAGATTCTGACACAATGTTGTATCATTAGTTTTAATGAAGTTAAGCACGTAGTTTCACAAACAGTGTTCTAGTGTTAGTGTTCATGAAAATAAGCACCTAGTTTCTCAGAGAGTGATGCTTCATTAGTTTTCTTGAAGTTAAGCATGTAGTTTCACAAACTGTGTTGTATCTTTAGTTTTACTGAAGTTAAGCACGTAGTTTCACAATCAGTGTTGTATCTTTAGTTTTCATGAAGTTAAGCACGTAGTTTCACAATCAGTGTTGTATTGTTAGTTTTCATTAAGTTAAGCAGAAAGTTTCTCAAAGAGTGTTTTATCCTTAGTTTTAATGAAGTTAAGCACGTAGTTTCACAAATAGTGTTGTAGTATTAGTGTTCATGAAGATAAGCACGTAGGTTCTCACAGAGTGTTGTATCATTAGATTTCATGATGTAAAGATCCTAGTTTCTCACAGAGTGATGCATCATTAGTTTTCTTGACGATTAGCACTTAGTTTCACAAACAGTGTTGTATCTTTAGTTTTAATGAAGTTAAGCACGTTGTTTCACAATCCGTGTTGTATTGTTCATTTTCATGAAGTTAAGCATGAGGTTTCTCACCAAGCGTTGTATCATTAATTTTCATGACATTAAGGACGTAGTTTCACAAACAGTGTTGTGACCTTAGTTTAAACGAAGTTCAGCACGTATATTCTCACACAGTGTTGTATCTTTAGTTTTCATGAAGTTAAGCACGTAATTTCAAAAACAGTGTTGTATCGTTAGTTTTCATGATGTTAGGTACGCGGTTTCTCACAGAGTGTTGTACCATGAGTTTTCAGGAAGTTAAGCACGTGGATTCCCACAAAGTGTTGTGTTGTTTGTTTTAATGAAGGTAAGCACGTAGTTTCACAATCAGTGTTGTATCGTCAGTTTTCATGAAGATAAACATGTAGATTCTCATACAGTGTTTTTTCGTTAGTTTTCATGAAGTTAAGCATGTAGTTTTACAAACAGTGTTGTATCTTTAGTTTTCATGAAGTTAAGCACGTAGTTTCTCAATCAGTGTTGTATTGTTTGTTTTAATGAAGGTAAGCACGTAGTTTCACATACAGTGTTGTAGTGTTAGTTTTCATGAAGTTAAGCACGTAGATTCTCACACAGTGTTGTGTCGTTAGTTTTAATGAAGATAAGCACTAAGTTTCACAAACAGTGTTGTAGTGTTTGCTTTTATGAAGATAAGCATGTAGGTTCTCATAGAATGTTGTATCATTAGTTTTCATGAAGTTAAGCACCTAATTTCTAACAGAGTGTTGTATCATTTGTTTTCTTGAAGTTAAGCACGTAGTTAGTTTTCAGGAAGTTAAGCACATAGGAAGTTAAGCACGTAGTTAGTTTTCAGGAAGTTAAGCACATAGGTTCACAAACAGTTTTGTATCTTTAAGTTTCCTGAAGTTAAGCACGTAGTTTCACAATCAGTGTTGTATCGTCAGTTTTCATGAAGATAAGCATGAAGTTTCTCAAATAGTGTTGTATCATTAGTGTTCATGAAGATAAGAATGCAGATTATCACACAGTGTTGTATCATTAGTTTTCATGTGGTTAAGCACATAGATTCTCACACAGTGTTGTATCATTAGTTATCTTGAAGTTAAGCACTCATAGTTTCAAAAACAGTGTCGTATCTTTAGTTTTCCTGACGTTAAGCACATAGATTCTCAGACATTGTTGTATTGTTTGTTTTTATGGAGTTAAGCACGTAGGTTCCCAAACAGTGTTGTGTCTTTAGTTTACATGAAGTTACGCACGTAGTTTCACAAACAGTGTTCTAGTGTTAGTGTTCATGAAGATAAGCACATAGGTTCTCACAGGGTGTTGTATCATTAGTTTTCATGATGTTAAGCACTTAGTTTCTCACAGAGTGATGCATCATTAGTTTTCTTGAAGTTAAGCACGTAGTTTCACAAACTGTATTGTATCTTTAGTTTTAATGAAGTTAAGCACGTAGTTTCACAATCAGTGTTGTTCGTTTTCATGAAGTTAAGTAGGTAGCTTCTCACCGAGTGTTGTATCATTAGTTTTCATGATGTAAAGCACATAGTTTCACAAACAGTGTTGTGTTCTTAGTTTAAATGAACTTAAGAAAGCATATTCTCACACAGTGCTGTAACGTTAATTTTCATGAAGTTAAGCACGAAGTTTCTCAAGAGTGATGTGTCATTAGTGTTCATGAAGTTTAGCATGCAGATTATCACACAGCGTTGTATTGTTTGTTTTCATGAAGTTCAGCACGTAGATTCTCACACAGTGTTGTATCATTAGTTTTAATGAAGTTAAGCACGTAGTTTCACAAATAGTGTTGTAGTGTTAGTGTTCATGAAGATAAGCACGTAGGTTTTCACAGAGTGTTGTATCATTAGATTTCCTGATGTTAAGCACCTAGTTTCTCACAGAGTGATGCATCATTAGTTTTCTTGAAGATTAGCAGGTAGTTTCACAAACAGTGTTGTGACCTTAGTTTAAATGAATTTAAGCAAGTATTCTCACACAGTGTTGTATTGTTAGTTTTCATGAAGTTCACCACATAATTTCAAAAACAGTGAAGGTAAGAACTTAGTTTCTCACAGAATGTTGTATCCTTAGTTTTCATGAAGTTAAGCACCTAGAATCTCACCCAGTGTTGTATCGTTAGTTTTCATGAAGTTAAGCAAGTATATTCTCACACAGTGCTGTATCGTTAGTGTTCATGAAGTTAAGTACGTGGTTTCTCACAGTGTGTTGTATCATGGTTTTTCATGAAGTTAATCACGCAGTTTCACAAACAGTGTTGTAGTGTTAGGTTTCATGAAGGTAAGCACGTAGTTTCTCACAGAGTGTTGTATCCTTAGTTTTCATGAAGTTAAGCACGTAGATTCTCACACAATGTTGTATCGTTAGTTTAATGAAGTTAAGCAAGTATATTCTCACACAGTGCTTTAACGTTGGTTTTTATGAAGTTCAGAACGATGTTTCTCACACAGTGCTGTAATATTAGTGTTCATGAAGTTAAGCATGCAGATTATCACACAGTGTTGTATCGTTAGTTTTCATGAAGTTAAGCACGTAATTTCAAAAACAGTGTTCTATCGTTAGTTTTCATGAAGTTAATAACGTGGTTTCTCACAGAGTGTTGTATCATGAGATTTCAGGACGTTAACATGTAGTTTCACAAACAGTGTTGTATCTTTAGTTTTCCTGATGTTAAGCATGTAGATTCTCACACAGTGTGGTATTGTTTGTTTTAATGAAGGTAAGTACGTAGTTTCACAAACAGGGTTGTAGTGTTACTTTTCATGAAGTTAAGCACGTAGACTCTCACACAGTGTTGTATCATTGGTTTTAATGAAGTTAATCAAGTAGTTTCACAAACAGTGTTGTAGTGTTAGTTTTCTTGAAGTTAAGCACATAGGTTCACAAACAGTGTTGTGTCTTTAGTTTTCATGAAGTTAAGTACGTAGTTTCACAAACAGTGTTGTATCTTTAGTTTTCCTGAAGTTATGCGCGTAGTTTCACAATCAGTGTTGTATCCTCAGTTTTTTTTCTTTTTTTAAATGTTTTTTTTATTAAGCATTTTTTATTTTAATTTTAAATAGCTGGTTTTATATGTCAATCCCAGTTCCCTCTCCCTCCCCTCCTCCCGCACTCCCCTTCCTCCCCTCCCTCCCACACTATTGCCAAATCCT
>NW_024434796.1:0-1094 GCF_017639785.1 Mesocricetus auratus | reverse complement strand
AACAGGAAGTCGCTAGTGTTCACTGTGACGTCACTACTGTGCGCCAGGAAGTCACTACTGTGCAACAGGAAGTCGCTAGTGTTCACTGTGACGTCACTACTGTGCGCCAGGAAGGCACTGCTGTTCACTGTGACGTCACTACTGTGCGCCAGGAAGTCACTACTGTGCGCCAGGAAGTCACTACTGTGCAACAGGAAGTCCCTAGTGTTCACTGTGACGTCACTACTGTGCGCCAGGAAGTCACTGCTGTTCACTGTGACGTCACTACTGTGCGCCAGGAAGTCGCTGCTGTTCACTGTGACGTCACTACTGTGCGCCAGGAAGTCGCTACTGTGCAACAGGAAGTCGCTAGTGTTCACTGTGACGTCGCTACTGTGCGCCAGGAAGTCACTACTGTGCAACAGTAAGTCCCTAGTGTTCACTGTGACGTCACTACTGTGCGACAGGAAGTCACTACTGTGCGCCAGGAAGTCACTGCTGTTCACTGTGACGTCACTACAGTGCGCCAGGAAGTCACTGCTGTTCACTCTGACGTCACTACTGTGCGCCAGGAAGTCACTACTGTGCAACAGGAAGTCACTGCTGTTCACTGTGACGTCACTACTGTGTGCCAGGAAGTCGCTGCTGTTCACTGTGCCGTCACTACTGTGCGCCAGGAAGTCACTGCTGTGCGCCAGGAAGTCCCTAGTGTTCACTGTGACGTCACTACTGTGCGCCAGGAAGTCACTACTGTGCGCCCGGAAGTCGCTGCTGTTCACTCTGACGTCACTACTGTGCACCAGGAAGTCGCTTCTGTTCACTGTGACGTCACTACTGTGCGCCAGGAAGTCACTACTGTGCAACAGGAAGTCCCTAGTGTTCACTGTGACGTCACTACTGTGCGCCAGGAAGTCACTACTGTGCGCCCGGAAGTCGCTGCTGTTCACTCTGACGTCACTACTGTGCGCCAGGAAGTCACTGCTGTTCACTGTGACGTCACTACTGTGCGCCAGGGAGTCGCTGCTGTTCACTGTGACGTCACTACTGTGCGCCAGGAAGTCACTGCTGTGCGCCAGGAAGTCCCTATTGTTCACTGTGACGTCACTACTGTGCGC
>NW_024434795.1:0-4426 GCF_017639785.1 Mesocricetus auratus | reverse complement strand
CACAGAGTGTTTGTTTATCTCTAAATATTAACCATACATTGTATGTTTGTCTTAAATATTAACCTTATAATGTGTGTTTATCTCTAGATATTAATCATAGAGTGTGTGTATCTCTCAATATTAATCAAAGTGTGTGTCTATCTCTAAATATTAATCACAGAGTGTTTGTTTATCTCTAAATATTAATCATAGTGTGTGTTTATTACTAAATATTAATCATAGAGTGAGTGACTATCTTCTACATAGTAATCATAGAGGTTGTGTTTTTTTGTAATATTAATTACAGTGTGTGTATTTGTCTCTAAATATTAATCATAGAGTGTGTGCTCATCTCTAAATATTAATCATACAGTGTATGTTTATCTCTAAATATTAATCTTATTATGTGTGTTTCTCTCTAGATTTTAATCACAGAGTGTGTTTATCTCAAATATTAATCATAGGGTGTTTATCTCTAATATTAGTAATAGAGTTTATGTGTACCTCTAAATATTATTCAGAAAGTGAGTGTATATCTTCTACATATTAATCATAGAGGTTGTGTTTATATGTAATATTAATCACAGAGTGTGGTTTTATCTCTAAATATTAACCACAGAGTGTGGGTTTATCTCTAAATATTAATCATAGAGTGTGTGTTCATCTCTAAATATTAATCATAGGGTGTGTGTTTATCTCTAAATATTAATCATAGACTGTGTTTATCTCTACATATAAATCATAGAGTGTGTGTTTCTCTCTACATATTGTTCATAGAGTTGTACTTATCAAATTGCATGTGTTAATCTCTAAATGTTAATGACAGTATTTGTGTTTATGTCTACATATTAGTCATAGATTGTTTATCAATAAATATTAATCACAAAGTATTTGTTTGTGTCTAAATATTTATCATATTGTGTTTTAATCTCTAAATATTAATCATAGTGTGTGGTTTATCTCTAAATATTAATCATAGAGTGTGTGTTTATCTCTAAATATTAATCACAGTGTGTGTGTTAATCTCTATATATTAATCATAGAGTGTGTGTTTATTTCTAAATATTAATCATATAGTGCTTATCAATGAAAATAATAACAGAGGGTGTGTTTATCTGTAAATAGTAATCATAAAGTGAGTGATTATCCTCAAATTATAATCATAGTGTGTTTGTTTATCTCTAAATATTTATCACAGAGTGTGTTTATATGTATTATTAATCATAGGTTGTGTGTTCATCTCCAAATATTTATCATAGAGTGTTTTTATCTCTAAATATTAATCATAGAGTTTGTGTTTTTCTCAATATTAATCATAGAGTGTGTGTTTATCTCTAAATATTAATCATAGAGTGTGTGTTTATCTCTAAATATTAATCATAGAGTGTGTGTTTATCTCTAAATATTAATCATAGTGTGTGTGTTTATCTCTAAATATTAATCATAGAGTGTGTGTTTATCTCTAAATATTAATCATAGAGTTGTGTTTATCTTCTAAATATTAATCATAGAGTGTGTGTTTATCTCTAAATATTAATCATAGAGTGTGTTTATCTCTAAATATTAATCATAGAGTGTGTGTTTATCTCTAAATATTAATCATAGAGTGTGTTTATCTCTAAATATTAATCATAGAGTGTGTGTTTATCTCTAAATATTAATCATAGAGTGTGTGTTTATCTCTAAATATTAATCATAGAGTGTGTGTTTATCTCTAAATATTAATCATAGTGTGTATTTATCTCTAAATATTAATCATAGAGTGTGTGTTTATCTCTAAATATTAATCATAGAGTGTGTGTTTATCTCTAAATATTAATCATAGAGTGTGTGTTTATCTCTAAATATTAATCATAGAGTGTGTGTTTATCTCTAAATATTAATCATAGAGTGTGTGTTTATCTCTAAATATTAATCATAGAAGGTGTGTTTATCTCTAAATATTAATCATAGAGTGTGTGTTTATCTCTAAATATTAATCATAGAGTGTGTATTTATCTCTAAATATTAATCATAGAGTGTGTTTATCTCTAAATATTAATCATAGAGTGTTTATCTGTAATATTAATAATAGATTGTGGGATTACCTCTAAATATAAATCATATAGTGTGTGTTTATCTCTAAGTATTAACCATAGATCATGTGTTTATCTCTAAATATTAATCAAAGTGTTTGTTTAACTCTAAATATTAATCAGCGTGTGTTGGTTTATCTCTAAATATTAATCATAGAGTGTATGTTTATCTCTAAATAATAATAATAGTGTGTGTTTATCTCTAAATATTAATCAAAGTGTTGTTTATCTCTAAATATTAATCATAGAGTGTGTGTTTATCTCTAAATATTAATCATTGACAGTGTGTGTTCATCTATAAATATTATTAATAGTGTGTGTGGTTACCTCAAAATATTAATAATAGAGTGTGTGTTTTTCTCTAAATATTACTCATTGAGTGTATTTATCTCTAAATATTAATCATAGAGTGTGTGTTTATCTATAAATATCAATTATAGAGAGTGTGTTTATCTCTAAATATTAATCATAGAGTTGGATACATCTCTAAATATTAATCATAGAATGTGTGATTTCCTCTAAATATTAATCATAGATTATGTTTTACTTGTCTGCTCCTTGTATTCCTTATATATCTCTAATATCTGTTTTGTTTCCAATTTGTAATTTATTTCTATTTCCTTGTTCATTTTCAATTTCTGTTTCATATCTATTTCCTCATTTATTTCTAATTCCTGATTTACTTCCAATTCCCGATTTAGTTCCAATTTGTAATTTATTTCCAATTTCTCAATAATTCTAATTCCTGATATTTCTGATTTATGTCCAGTTCCTGATTCATTTGTAATTCGTGATTAATTTCTAATTCCTGGTTTATTTCTGATTCCTGGTTTATTTCTAATTCCTGATTTATATCTGATTCCTAATTTGTTTCTAATTCCTGATTTATTTCCAATTTGATTTATTTCTCCGTTGCTTTGTCTCCAGGCTTCTCTGCATTAATTTCCAGGCACCTGTGGCAACTGAGTTGGACCAAGAGGGGAAATAAACCAGGCATTAAAATGTTGTTTAAAACTGTAAACAATAATGCATACGTGATATATAACAAACACAGAACACAGAACATGAAACACAGGTGCACACACACACTGCTGATACATTCCTAGAGCAGCGGGCTGGGCTGTGGTCCAGCAGGATTCTGGGAAACGTAGTCCAGGAGGAATTCTGGGAAATGTAGTCCAGGAGGATTCTGTGAAATGTGATTCAGGAGTGGGATTCTAGGAAACGTAGTCCTCTAGGAATTCTGGGAAATGTAGTCCTGAGGGAATTTCGGGAAACGTAGTCCAAGATGATTCTGTGAAACGTAGTCCAGGAGGATTCTGGGAAATATGGTCCAGGTGGATTTTGCAATATGCAGTTCAGGAGGATTCTGGGAAATGTAGTGTATGAGGAATTGTGGGATATGTAGTGAATAAGTTTGTGAAATGTGGTCTAGCAAGATTCTGGGACACGTAGTGCATGAGCGATTCTAGGAAATGTAGTCTAGAAGAATTCTGGAGAATGTGTTCCCGGAGGATTCTGGGAAATGTAGTCGGTGGGGGCATATGGGAAACATGGTCAGAAAGGAATTCTCAGAAATGTAATCATAGAGTGTGTGCTTATCTCTTAATATTGATCATATAATTGTATTTATTTCTAAATATTAATCATAGAGTGTGTTTATCTCTAAGTATTAATCATATAGTGTTTATCTCTAAATATTAATCATAGAGTGTTTATCTAAATATTGACCATAGTGTAGTATTTATCTCAACAAATTAATTATAGAGTGTTTATTTCTAAATATTAATCATATAGTGTGTTCTTATCGCTAAATATTGATCATAGTGTTGTAATAATCTCTAAATATTAATCATAGATTGTGTGTTCATCTCTAAATATTAATCATAGAGTGTTTATCTCTAATATTACCCTTAGAGTATGTGTATATTCCTAAATATTAATCACAGAGTGTCTGTTTATCTGTAAATATCAATCACAGAGTGTGTGTATCACTAAATATTAATCATAGAGTGTGCGTTTATCTTCTACATATTAATCATAGAATGTGTGTTTATCTGTAAATAGTAATCATACAGTGTGTGTTTATCTCTAAATATTAATCATAGAGTTTGTTTTTATCTCTAAATATGAATCATAGAGTTTGTGTTTATCTGTAAATATTGATCATAGTGTTGTATTTATCTCTAAATATTAATCATAGAGTGTTTATCTCCAAATATTAATCATACAGTGTGTGTTTGTCTCTAAATATGAATCAAAGTGTGTGCTTATCTCTAAATATTAATCACAGAGTGTGTGTATCACTAAATATTAATAATAGAAGCCGGGCGTTGGTGGCGCACGCCTTTAATCCCAGCACTCGGGAGGCA
>NW_024434794.1:0-7803 GCF_017639785.1 Mesocricetus auratus | reverse complement strand
AAGGAATTTCTGTCTTATTTAAAAGCTAGCTTGGTTTGCCTGACATAGACAATTACTAATTTTAGCTTATCACACATTCTGGGATTTTTTTAAATCCCAGAATTCATGTTACTTACAATGAAAGTTTTGGTGTGCTGGTTAGGTTTCTGTCAACTTGACACAAATTACAGTCATCTGGGAAGAGGGAACATCAACTGAGAAACCTTCTCTGTATGATTGGCCTGTGGGGGAACCTGTGGAGCATTTTTTATTAATGGTTGATGTGGAGAGGGCCCAGCCCATTGTAGATGGTGACACCCCTGGGCAGGCTGTCCTGGCTTGTCATAAAAAGCAGATTGAGCAGGTCATGATGAGTGAGCCAATAAACAGCACTGGCCCATGGCCTCTACTTCAGTTCCTGCCTCGAGTTCTACCCTGACCCCCCAATAATGAACTGTAAGCTGTAAGGTGAAATGAACCCCTAGCCCTGCCCAAGTTGCTTTTGATTTTGATGTTTACCATGGCCTAGAAACCTATCTGGAAGTCAGTGTAAAATTTCTTTGCAGGAGTTCCATAGAGACAGTATCTTCTCTTAGGCATCCAGGGATGTTAATTATAGTGATTTCTTTTATAATAATGTTATCTTTCATTCTTTTGCTTCTGTTTTTACTTTTCAGACTTCTTTAAATATGTGCCGAAACCTGGCTGTGTTTCAGAGGTAAAAGATACTAAACCATCAGTGTTAGTAATAGGGAGATAATTGCATTGCATACAAAATTCAAAAGGACAGACTTAACAGTCCAAAGGTGTCAAGTTCATATTAGAAATATCACTGTGACCTTGATCCTTCTCTTAGTAAAAGGAACTTCTTGTCTGTTTTACAACTATGCATCAAACTCATAAACATGTTCACACCAGAAAAATAGTACACCACTGAGCTAGAGCCCCAGACCCATAGCAACCGTTGAGACAGGATGTACATTGTGATAGACATAAGTAATCTGGGGAGGACTTGGTGTATACAAGAGGGTATGGATGGGTCTCATGCAAACATTATGCCACTTGAGATAAGGAACTTGAGCATCCACAGAGAGGCCTGAGAACTACACCCCCGCAGGCCCCAAAGGATGACTCTGAAATCAGTGTGAGTTCTGGCTGGAAAGTCCAAGCATCTCAGAAACCGACCCTCCCATGTCTCCTGGGAATAATGCTATTTATCACCTTTGTTGTAAGCCAGGCAGAAAGGTGTGGGTGCTTGGTTAGGAAGAAGGTGTCATATTAGAAGTTCAAACCCTATCTGGGTGGCGGCGGCGGCACGTGCCTTTAATCCCAGCACTTCAGAGGCAGAGAGGCAGAGTCTCTGAGTTGGAGGTCAGCCTGGTCTACAGAGCAAGTTCCAAGACAGACAGGGCTGTTACACACAGAAACCTTGTCTCAAAAACAAAACAACAACAAACAAATAGTTAACATCGCAAAAGAACATTCTTGCTGGTGTTGTTATTGGAAAATGTGTCTATAAACCATACTCAACATCAAAGATGTCCCTCTGTGCCATTTGGAGTTTGGGCTTACATGAACCTCAAGTGGCTGGGTGGTGGTGGCGCACAGCTTTAATCCCAACATGAGCTCCAGACAATAAGGGCTGTTAAACAGAGAAACCCCGTCTCGAGGAGCGGGGAGGGGGAAGTGAGCCTCGAGTCACTAGATTTCACATTCATGGACTTGATAGGGTTTTTCCTCCAGTCTGGGAAACAGTTTGCCTAGAGACAGTTGAATAACTTCAGGGCACCCCTCCAAATAAGGGGGAGAAAAGCTTGAAGACACAGCCTGGTCACAGCTGGGCAAAGGTCAACCCCACAGGATGAGTGCCGAGGGACTGCCACGGGTACAGACAGTGGAGTTCTGAAGGAGCAACAGCCCCAAATATACAGAGCCAGAAGGGGGGCGTGCCTGTGTGTGCATCCGTCTTAACGCCCATGCTTTCTGGTGTTACTCAGGGGTGACCGAGGACTTGTGTGAGGGGTTAGCTCCTATCAATGCTGGTGTTGTTTTCTGATCTTTTCCTGCCCCCCTCCCTTGCTTTCTCCGCTTAGGAGCATTTGCAGAAGCAACCAGCTCATGCAACATTTTCATTAGGTGTGCAAACCTTGAAGAATGGGTATGGTCCTCAGTTGTGGATTGGCTTCCACCCCGTTAGATTCCTGTGTTCCCAGCAGTCCTTCAGCACTTATCCTGGAAGAGGACTGGGCAGGAAAGGCCTGGATCTTGGTCTGGCAGGAGGACAAGCCACTGCGGACCTGCAGACTGTGAGAAACAAACTTTGGTCATTCGGAGCCGCCGAGATCCAAGGTGGATGAAACTGAAGAACTGTGGCCAAAGATGGGCATTGCTGGGATGCCTCCTGACCCAGAGGACAAGGCTAGAGGCTGGGACTGCCTCTCTCCCAGGAGACAGAGAGCTTGAGCCCAGAGATCAAAGCCCCCAGATCTCTGACAGAAGATCACAGCCCATTCCAGAACATTGCCATTCTGCTTCCTTCATCAATGTCTTTCACCCTTTCAGGGAAAAGCATATGCAAGCCAAGGCCCTCCTCTTTCTTACCCTCCCTGTAGCCACACTTTAAGTCACAGCCTTTCGTGGTTGGTTCCATGTAAATTGCATTTTTGTTAATTTATTGAACCCCCTTTCAAGTCCCTCCCCCTATACTTCTGCAGTCCTCATCTCTGGCTCCAATGTGACAGCCTAACTAAAGGTCTAAAAGGATTAGGAGGCTCTTGGTCAAGCAGTCACATCTGGAAATTTAACCTAAAGGGATACTCACCACACACACAAAAGTGGTTATGCAAAGAAATCCAGCAAACAACCTGAATGACTCAGAGAATTCACTAAATAACTCAGGCATATTGAGAAAATGAAATCCTCATCATGTGGCACTCAAAGGGGTATGGTAAAATATTTTTATTGGTGTGGAAAGGTGAACATTATCAAGCAGAATGTGGTATGAACTTCTTTTATTAAAAAAATATGGGCGTATCCAGACGTTATGGACAAGTTGCGTGCATGCATGCATGTGTGTTTAGGTTATAGATAAATATTTTATTTTGTTTATGTTTTCCTCCTTTTAAGTTATACTTACTAGTTGTACTGGCTGGTTTTGTGAGTCAACTTGACACAAGCTAGAGTCATCAGAGGAAGGAGCCTTGGTTGAGGGACTGCCTCAATGAGATCCAGCTGTAAGGCATTTTCTCAATTAGTGATCAATGGAGGAGAAACCAGCCCATGGTGAGTGGTGCCATCCCTAGGCTGATGGTCCTGGGTTCTATAAGAAGGTGGGGTGAGCAAGCCAGGGGAGGAAGCAAGCCAGTGAGCAGCTCCTCTCCGTGGCCTCTGCATCAGCTCCTGCCTCCTGGATCCTGCCCTGTTTGAGTTCCCCTGACTTCCTTCAGTGATGAAAAGCAATTCTGAAGTGCAAGCCAAATAAACCCGTCCCTCCCCAGCTTGCTTTTTGGTCATGGTGTTTAGTCCTAGCAATAAAAACCCTGACTAAGACACTAGTATACCATAAAGAGCACATTTAGCCTTCATAACAAAAATGAACCTGTGAAATATATATTATTTTGACCCTGAAAGGATTTTGAAGAAAAGGGAAGTCTATTATTATGAACCATGGTGTGAGCTGCCAATCTGTGTTTAGCAAGAAGGGGCTGCAACTCAGAAATGAACAGTAACAAGGAAAGAAGGTAAAGAAACAACGTGATAGGAGATTTAGTACAGGAAAGAGCTATAGCACTGTTAAATAGTTCCAAATAAAACAGACTACTGACAATGAAAAACAGTAAGTCTATGCTCGCTTCCTACAGGGCTGAGCAGGGCAGCTCGGATCTAGGCAGCTGTCTGACTGGGCCTTACAGAGCAAGAGTAACAGAGTCACATCTCCTGGACTTCGGATGAGTTGTCCTGGTAAGGCCACAGTAATTGAGAATACATTTCTTACACCTACCTACAGAACACAATAGCTTAGCATTGGTTTCCCTGTGACTGTACGGTTGACTGGGACTCACTGTTGCTACTTAGCATTCAGACCATTACGCATACACCTAATTACCCCTAGCCCAGGAAAAGATCAAAATTTGAAGTTTGGTTATTATTGAATAGTGGTGTTTTCACAACATTGTAAAGTAAATCAAGACAAAAATAAACAAACAAAAACTTGTAAGTCGACCCCTCTGGAATCTCTACGGTGTATAGGGTACAGGAGCTCTGCATTGGGTCACCCCAAGGGTGGTGGTTCAAAGTTAGGCATGGAAAGAGTTTAGTCCGTTGGCCTTTAGCATTCGTGGGGAACCGATTCCTGACCATGCACACACAAACACACACACACACACACAAACACACACACACACACACACACACACACACACACACACGCCACAAACACACAACTCTGTAGATGCCTCAGTCCCTTACATAAAATGGCATAGTGTTTACAAATAACTTACACATGCCTCCTGTCATACTTCTAGCCATCTCTAGAGCCCATGGCCTATGTAGTGTCGGGTTCTTGACGTCATTGATAGTGCCAAGACCCCTAGGGAAGAACCGACCACTATTACTCTGCTAGACAGACACAGTAATAGGAGGACCCTAGTGACCCATCCATCCGACCCAGACATTTTGCATCCTCACCAGAGAAGCTTCTTGCAGTAGGACGTAACTGACAAGAGACTCCCCCCTGGTCAGTGTACAGAGAGCAAGGGACTTTGGAATGCTCATCCCTAAATGGGATATCTATGTCATATCCCTGCCTCTAAGGCTCCAGGATCTATGTGGAAGAGGGAGACAGAAAGATTTTAAGAGCCACAGGTGGTGGATAAATTCAGAGATGCAGTGTTTTCTGGAAGCAACAAGGCAAATGCAGGTAGGAACTCACGGAGACTGTGTCAGCATGCATATAACCACACAAAATACCGGTATGGAGGAGGGAGGTAGGCATGAAGTCCCAGCCCTAGTCAAGGAATTATTGACAATTGGTAGCTGCTTTGAGAGGAGAGTCATACTGGAGTCACACCAGGTATATCAACCACATGCCAGGGCAGCTCCCATGCCCAGGAGTTATTGGCAAACACAAACTGGACTTCGTGTGTGTGTGTGTGTGTGTGTGTGTGTGTGTGTGTGTGTGTGTGTGTGTGTTGTTGTTGTTGTTTCTTGTTTGTCTGTTGTTTTGTTTTGCTTGTGTTGCATATGAGGCTGGATGGTTAGGGAGGTGGGGGAGGATCTGGGATGACTTGGGAAAGGGGATGAGTATGATCAATGTATATTATATGAAACATTCAAGGAATAAGTAAGAGATGAAAACAGATAATGACAATAAATATGTCTCTCTGTACACCTTGAGTAGTTTTTTTCAGATTTTTTTGATCTGTAACTGGTTAAATGTGGGGTAGTGAAATTCAAAGATACTAAGAACTGACTGTGTTTGTACTACAAAATTCAGTAAATGTTGTAAATCAAACTCTTTCCTTTAAAAAAATCAGTTATTAAATATGTACAAGCTCTAAGACAAACCATGTAATTATTCAAGGAAAAACCCAGGGACTATCAAGCAAGTCTGGCAGAAATTCAAATTTACAGAAACCCAGGCACTATCCACTTCCCTTCACTACCCAAGCCTAAGACAGCCCCAGGCCTCTGGGCCCCACCTCACCAAACACGGCCATGCTGAAGCAGGACTCACCACACACTCTGATGCAGGCCTGAGAAGGTTGTGGTACATTCACAGGATAGGACTCCTTCCATGAACAGTCCCCTCACCGCTCAGCACAAAGGGAAACCTGAGCTATTCCTTTAAACTTACAGTGAAAACAGGAAAGACAGTAGGATCAAACGTGCCCTCCGTGGCACTTGAACTTTCAGAGGAGCAGGTCTGGATTCCCTAATTCTTTTCCTCCAACATCTGCAGCTGCAGATGGTTTGTTGCTGCATTTTTAAATGTCTAGAGACACACTTTAGTTTTCAAAGTAGAGTGGTTAAAATAACTCCTGGTGGGGTATAAAATCTGTCACACTTTCTGGGACATCGGCTTTTCTGCATTGTCCTGAGTTCCATACGCTTACCTGACTCGCTCTCCCTTCTCGCAATAAAGCATGCAAACAGACGTGACTCCTCCTGATAGTGTTTTGGTAGGAGAATAATCATTACTAAAATAAAATAATGGTTGGCACCTTGTACTCCACTCCCCTTCGACGTCACTGTACTAGAAACAAGCTACCTGATAAGTAAGCTTAGTCTTTCCTCTATGGTTGAATAATAGTTCATTCTTTCTCCACGATCATTATGTAGGTGAATATGTCTTCAAGCAAGGACTGTTCTTTATTAATGTCTTTCTTAGCATAAAAAGTAATAGGTTTCTTTTTGACATTATTATACAGATGTGTCATACTTCGTTCCCAAAGACCTTTCCTTCTAGCAGGACATATTCCTAGAAAGGGGTTATGTAATGAAAGGATGCATTTTCCAAGCTTGCAATGTGTGCTGAAGGACTGTATCCTAATAGGCCTATGCAAGTGTTTACACTAACCTGCATTTTATGAGACTGTGTTTCATGACACAGTAATCAAAGGTAACCGTATCTGGTCTTAACCATATAATGCACTTACATATGTGCTATATATGTGTATTGCAAATTGCTGATTCCATACAGAAATGTGGTTCCTTCTAGTTGAATGTGCATTCTTCCCCTCCCGCAAGAACCCAGCTTTGGCCTTGGAGATGAGCAGGGCATCACTACTTCAAAAGGATGGCCACGATGGAAGTAGAGGCGGGTGGTAGTGACAGGGGCCCAGAAATGCTCATGTGACAGAACCAGAAGATCCAGGGAGCTGAACACCTGAGGACAGGCTGAGCCAGCGCCAGAGGGGGCCTCAGTCCTTCCAAGCCCAGAAAGGCTCAGTCTGTGATCCCGATCTCACAGCAACAGCCCCAGACAGCTGACTCCGCAGGATGCACTCTGTCCGTCTGCTAGCACAGTGTTTTCAGGTCCAGCATGCTGGCGAGGCCTGTGCCTCAGAGGACCTGAGCAATTTCCCCATTTCTCTATCGACTTCTCCCCTAATTCATGCCATCAGCTTGAAATTTCTCTTGAAAAAGAAGTTTGCCGTAACCCTCTACCCCAACCTGAATCACATATTCAACTCACAAGAAACAAGGACTCCAACTAGACACTGATCCTGCCAACCTGGGTAGTAGAGTTTGAACTCAACTCAGCTGGGACGGGAAGAGGACATCAGCAGGGCCAACTGAGCTCCAGAGCCAAGGGCAACACAGTCAGGGCTATCGATCAGGACCGGGGCGTTCATTAGCAAATTGGAGCAAAGGCTTCTCATGTGTTCTTCCTGGGAACACTTCATGAAGCCAAAGTTTGCAAGGCAGAGGATATGGAAATCTAACGCTCATATGCACCCAAGTGCACTTAGCTGCTACAGCCATCTGTGTCTAAACTTGAAGCGAGCAGTTGGTTGTAGACTGCAAAGGAAATCTACTTAGATGAGGCGTTTTTATTGGTTGCCAGCTTCTGCGGTTTTGGGGTCTGAGTTGTTTGCTAGCCAGAAATTGAGGACAAGAATAAAAGTTATAGTTTGTCTATAAGGTAGTAACCCCTGGCTCAGCATTGGCAAGTAAGCCAACCATTGTCTGCTTGTGTGTTGTCTGTGAGTGAAGAGGGGTTGTTAGATACTTAAAAGGTTGAAAGGAATCAGAAGAAAAAAGCAGTGTGAAATCCAACCTCTAATGCCTAGACAGCAGGCTCTACTGGAGAACAGGCAGAGC
>NW_024434793.1:0-48477 GCF_017639785.1 Mesocricetus auratus | reverse complement strand
AGGTTACAATAGGTTTTTTCTGGGGGAAAGTAAGTGTGGAAGCCACAGTGAATGTGATTGGTATGTAAAATAAGATTGTTTCTAATTCAAATCAAAATTTATTTTAAAATTGAAAAAATATAGACAGAGGAAATGGTGGTGTATGTCCTTTATATATGTTTGTCTTATTTTGATGAAAAAAATCACTGAAGATTGAGCATACAGGCAGAAATATAGGGGGTTCTACTAAATCAGGAGAAGTCTGGGGAAAAGGGAGAGAGATTGAGAAATGTTGCCATGCTGCCAAAGGAGGACCATGCCAGGTAATGGATTGGTAATCCATAGATGTGTGACAATACATATTCAAGATCCATATTTCCTTCCTCTCTGCCTACCTGATCACTTATCATTTCTCACCCATTATTCCCTAATGATCACAATCTTTTTTACTCTATATACATATAACTAAATTGTCAGCAACAGAAGGTTAGGCTGGATTCTGTTGGGAAAATGTTAGAATAGGATGTCTACAAATTACAGAGAAAAATTTGATATATCAACAATTATCTCAAAAGAGAGAAGATAGTTACTGTAGAGTAGGTCTTCTGAGTTGATTTTGGAGAGGGGATCATTTGTGTTAAAAAAGCATTTCCAGATTGAATAGGGCAGCTTCCTATATAACCAGTCACTCCTCACACACGCATTAAAATTATATGTGTCAAGTTAAGGACAATGATCTAACAATGCAAGGAACTTTTTCAAGAGGTTTTCTGTTTCATTTTAAATAATTTAAAGAAATTCAATAGGCTTCATAGTGTGTATTTGGAGTTCTAAATGAAGCCAATTTTGGCCTTGGGAAAGGTAAATGTAGGACACGGACCACAATTCTAATAGTCATTCTGAATTATGATTTTTGTGATAAAATTATTATTATAGAATTAAAATTGTGTGAAGGGGGTTGAAGCCTGTATCCCAAATGTCTGAATAGTGGTCAGAAATATGTGAAGGACATGGTTAGGTATAAAATTAATTCTAGGTCATCCACATGTATCTGAGATCATGCTTTAAAATATAAAACCATAATACCTCAAAGATAAATATAATAATCATAAGGTATTTATTTATTTGCTTAATTATTGTTGAACTTTACTGAAAGATATTTTCATATGATTCAGAATGGCCTTTAGTCCTAATCATAATTAATTGCTCCACTACCTCATTTCTAAGAGGAGAGCCCTCTCTTATTTTGCATGATAAATGTTGAATCAGATTCACACACACACCACACACACACACACACACACACACACACACCACAAACACACACACACACTTTAGTTATTTTATGAGTGCCATTCATAAAAAGAATTCTTTTTTTCCTTGGAAATCATGTTTTCATGTAATATTGGATAACAAGAGAGCTCTCAAAGAGAAAAACAGAAATAGGAGTTTGAGGCCCCAGTATAATCACATGGATTTCTCAAGTTGCAATTTATGAAATTATTCAAGCTGAGGATGTGGTGCTTCTCTCTAGTATTTTCTATTCATTACTTCCTTTATGGACTATTGAAACATTTCACAAATTGAAACTTGTTCTTTCTATCCCGAAGTATATACTCAAAATTCCATAAAATCAATAATTTTTTTCTCATATTTTCTTGCACTTAAGTTTCAATAATATAAAATTTAACGGTTGCCTTACTGATATAAAATATATAGTTTACTAAATCACCAAGATTAATAAGATTTTCTCATGTACTGAAAGTGGATTCATTACTTTATTCAATAAAAAAAGCAATGGCACTTCTATTCTCCTTGAGGAAAAGAAAATCAAAACTGACCCAAGCTTATGCTTTCTAACGACTGGATATTTACAGAAATTTGATTCTTTTTCTTTCAATTAACTGCTTCCCTAAGTATACTTTTCCACATCTTCTGACATGAAATCAGCACTAAATTGGTAGTAATTATTGCAGTACTTACTAATGTTAAAATCCTGACTAAAAATTAGTAGATTTATGTGCTTTCTGAAACCCATCTACAGATGCCTTTTATCTTGCCACTGTGTGCAACCTGAGGATTTGTCGTTATACAAATGGGACTCCTTCATGGACTGCAGGGGTGGACTCCAAAGAACAGTCCTCAACATCTAGGGAGAGTGACTGACTGAAGACCCATGACTTATGAGGGCCTTTAGGATTCCAGGAAAACCCAAAGAACACTTCTGTTTGTAGCAACGTATCTTATGTCACCCAATTTGTGTGGCAGCTGTCCTACAACGAGCCCCCAGAAAGATTCAGAATATACTTATGCTAATTCCCAAATTAGAGATAAAATACTGAGGTGCCTATTTAATATTCCAAAGGGGATACTGGCCAAAGTTTTCTCAGCATTTCTAACACCTGTTCCCTTGTAACAGATTAGTGGCTTCTTGTCACGCCCACCTCGACCAGCAAGGAAGACACAATGCCCAGACTCTTTTTTAAGCATTTTATTCAGGAACCTTGAACAATCTTCTCCTGGGGAGTGCCAGGGAGCCCCAACCCACAGCTTAAAAGCCCTTGGGCAGCCAACCCCAGTAAACCACGTGCAACATGCAGATAGGTCCACGTACGCAGAAGCAAGCCTGATATCCAGCCTTGACCAAATACAGGTGTTGTTCATCATAGAGTGCACCTGCTGTCAGGCTAGCAGAAGGCAGAAGACAGCACTATCTTAAGGATGCGGCACCTTGCAGCTCTCTACAGCTCCTCAGCACTTTCCAACCTATACCCACACTGTTAACCACTCTAACCCCTGAGTTCCAATTTCCTTCCCCTATCCGGTGATTATTACATAGCCTCAATCACTTTGGATTTTGGGGTCTCTCAGACTCTTGGCCTCTTGGTTCCTCATACCTATCTTTTACAGTATCTACCCACACATCCTCTCATTTATTGCTTCATTCTGGATATTTTTAGAGGCCTCTGGCTATTCCCCCATCATATCTAACAACAAACCTTCTCCTCTTCCATATATAAGAACATAGAAGTATCATTTCATTATTTTGTTTCCATCCAGCAGGGTTTATTTCACAAATATGTGGAGGAAACTGATCAGAGCATTTCAAGAACAATTAAGGGAACACCTTTTCATAATCATCTGGGTTGCTATATAAAATATGAAAAATTTATTGGTGTACTCTAAACTTTGTCAGAAAAAATTTTAACATAGTTTACAATTTAGTGTTTAAATGTTTCCCTAAATGCATGTCTGGAAAGTACACAATTTCATGGTGCTAGTGTAGATCAGAGGCAGAAATAGAATCCTCTGCAAACAGAGTTACAATCTAGGTGCAAGAAATTCATTGCAACTCTACAGGAGGAGGAGCCAATGCTCAAAAAATTGAGTCATCATTCCAGACACTCAAAACTTCAATTAGACTGGCTTATCCTGGAGGAAATATTGGGTGAAGCAAATGTGAATTGAAAGAAACTCATATTTATGGGAAATCCAGAAGCTTACAACATTGAGCAGTCCATGAAATATTCTTGGGGATTGGTTGCTTTTTGGGACAAGCATGGGGCCTTTTTAGTCATCTTTCTACCCCTGAAAATTACTTTGTATCACTTCATTTCAGCTTTTGTTTCCTGTTTGGCAAATTGTTTAAATTGGTTACTACAAACAATCATGGTTTAATAGGAATCCTTTTCTAAGGTGGGAAAATTCAAGTTACACATACTCTCTAGAATGCTTCAAACTGCACTCACCGAACTGTGAAGATTTTGTCCTGCTGCAGTTACTCATTATCCAAAACTGCTTTCCAAAGGTAACATAGTCACACACCATCAGTAGGAACTGAGAGGTGAACATCAACGGGTAATCAGATATTAAGGTCTTATTGTTCCCCAGTAAAACCAGCATCTTAGCTGGATTGTGATCCCATGCTTTGTTTTAATACAGATATTGTGAATTTAATTAATGTCATAGTCGTATAGACATAAAAAAGCTTCTATAACTGTACTTACTTGACATGAACACACTAAGAGTAACTGAACACAAATAGCCTGTGTGCATCAGGTGCTATCTCTTTATATCAGGCATGGGAGAGTACAGTATCACAGGCATCCATGCTCTTGTTATTATTATTATTAATATTATCATTGTTGTTGTTGTTTTGCTATCATAGTTATTATAATAACAAATTTTATTACTATTAACTTAGCTTTTCAGCAGAGATTTTCTGTGCATTAATGTCTTATCTAGTACTCTATTTGCATTTCGGTCTGGCTTCACAATCAGAGGTTCAACTGTATCTTCCTGTTATATTCGTTTATATAACAAAGTTAAATTAAAAAGCTTGATTTATTTTTATTTTTGAACATTTATACCTTACTTGATCAAAAATCCTCTGAATTATTTTAAAATAATATTTTATTTAACTTTTTACATATTTCTCCTATTTCCATCACCCTCCCTTCCTTCCTGTGCCCCTACCTCCCACAACTCCCCACTCCACTCGATTTCACCTCTGCTCCCCAGGGAGAGTAAGGCCTTCCATGAGGGAATTTTGGAGTCTGTCATGTCATCCCAAGATTGCTGTGAATTTAAGCTTGTGAAATAGGTCAAAAATGTTAGCTCATATATCAGTTGAAAGTCTTGATCACACTTTCAGATGCCTTGAAGCACAGGAAGCCTCAGAATTTTCACCAACCAGCAGAGAGCAGAGGCTGATAAGTTATGTATACTTTTGAGAGAACAAGTAAGACCCACTATTAAGTAATGATTTTCTGGCAACCCTGGGCCCAAAGGAGACTTAAGAATCTGGCAGTTGATCATTGACCAAAGAAGGAGGTACCAGCTAGGAAGCAATGTTAAATTTGTGTATTTTAGTATCCCAAAGCATGTGCTTCAGTACAATTTCTAATATCAGCATACATTGGAAGTGAGTATTATAAACAGCCAGAAGACTTGGATATTGACCAAGAAATTGAAACTGTTGCCCATGGCATGTGTACCTAATCTCACAGACTATTGTCTGTGTTGAAGTTCCTCAATGATTTTTGTTGATTGATGTACTTTCCCATAAGAAGCAAAATTCTTGACTAAGAAATTTAAGGATTCAAACTTTACCTCACCGTGTAAGTTTTCCTTCTTACATGTGTTCAGAAATGTTATCTGACAATTATTATGTTAGACTGAGGTTGATGTAGGGTATGTATTTTCTCTAATGTTACAGCTGCTGACCTTATTCTATGTGAAGTCTCATAAGAGCTTTGATACAGAGTGTGAGCACCACATAAAATTTGAATTCATTTGCTGTCATATTGACTCTTTGTTATTCTGGCATCTATCATTGACATTGAGCACATACTGTTATTTTGAGAAAATTGAGTTTTCTATATATATGGTTTTATTATGTGAAAGTCTTCAAAGAATATTAAAAGTCCTTTTTATATTAAATAATACAAGATATTGTCCCCTCATGTGTCTACAAAACCAAATTTATTCTTTTACTGCCATATTAGTAACTTAGTTCTCATTAACTTCTGCTACTTAAGGTTATTTATATAATGTAGATATATATATATATACATGTTACAGTAAAATGAATATAGAATCGCATATGATATACCTTATCATTTTATTTATAAATTATGAATTTCTATATTTCTATACATATTTATATGCATTTCTTATAAATAATATTTATTTTATTTATTTGCATCACTCCTGTATTTGAATATCTTTGGTTACTTTTCCTAATTCCATGGTGATTCCCCCTTCAAATTATTCACCTCTACTCTTACCTTCTACTCATTTTCATGTATTATTATATCTTGTGTATGTTTGTTATTTTCCTTCTTTGATCTATTCCTTTATTTCTTCCCCCTTTTTTCCCTCTTCTTTCCCTTTATCTATTTGTAAATGTTCCTTTTAAGAAGCTGCAAACTGTGTTCTTCGTCTAAGTACATGTCAGAAAATGGTTTTGAAAGCATACAACTTTCTCATTGTCATACAATGAGGTGGGAGAACTGTAGCTTAGAACCTTTTCTTCTTTGATAGTTTAAACTGAGAATGAAGGCCAGACTTTTCCCTCTCTGGTCTGTCTCCAACTTGCACATTCTCTCTTATGGAGAATTCCCAGTCTTTCAACATGTTCAATATTGAAAGTTAAGGCCACTGAAGGACTCACCAAAGGTTGTTGGTGTTGCCACAACACAGGTGACATCACTGGATTCCATCTTTTCCAGGACTCAATAGAATTTCTGGGAAGAGGCTGCTGATGTAATTTTGAACTAAAATGTCCTCCCTACTAAGCAAAACCTTCAACAACTACTTCTTCCAAACCATAGATTTCTAATTAATTGGAAATCCTTTAGTAATTTCCATATGTGTGATTAACACTTCAGATTCTATCCTCTCTGCGGTATGCATTTGCTTCCTGTGAAAACATTTTTTTCAGTTTCTAAGAGCATTTAGACATTGAAGAGTTGAACTCAGGTTGGTTCTGCTCTGTAGGATTAATAAGAGTCCAAGATACAGTTTTTCTAGGCTACCCTAGAGGCTCTACATTTATTTTCCCAGTTTACTACTTCCACATGGTATCTACTCAAGCCATGGTATGTCTCACCTGAGCTCAGAACTTGCTCCGCTGTTACTTTTTAGACAAATTAATATGTCTAGAGAATTGGAGAAATCTTGCCAGCACACTGTTCTGTTCTCAGTTCAACTTCTGGCTGATTTTAAAAAATAAGGAAAAACAAACCAGGCCCATGTGAATTCTACCCTAATCCCTTGGGTAATGTAGGGAAAGATGTCACATGTGGTTTTCAGTGTCTACTAGTGCTCCAGCTAAGCAGTTTTAGAGGAGACTTAAGGCTAGCCAGAATTGGAAGAGCCTGCACAAAATCCACTTGCCTCTGAAGGAGAACATATATGTGCAAGGCTAGGAAATGAGAGAGATAGTTGATGTTGCTGTTTTACCACAGCAAATCTTAGAATGTACAGAGAAATGGTTTCTTCCAGATGACTGCTTTATTTTTGTCAAGTTCTCCTGGAGTGACTTTGTCACTAATTTGCTTAAATATTATGAAGTTTGAGAACCAGTACATTATAATGTCTTGTTGACATGCACATTCCTATACTTGGGCTAGACCCTCTTGGCAGACACACTAATATCATAAGACTGCTTTTGCACACTGTTCAAAAGAACAATAAGTCTCCAGTGAGACAAGTCCTGGTGAACTCCCTCAAGGAAGTATTCAAATTGTTTTTGAATGATTGCATTCAACATAGAAGATCATCTCTGACTTAAACCTAAGGCTTTTATATTCTGAGGCCGAAATTGTCTCCAGGGCTCTGGTATGCTAGGTGGTAAGAGAGGATTATTCCCATTGCAGGAAATTAAGTTTTGTCTCTCAAACAAGACTTCCAGATTGCTAGCTGTCAACTCTGGGAGACCAGATATGAGAAATCACATAGTCAAGTCATCCAATATTTCAACAGATTTCTTCATCAACCATCCCACTTCTTCATTTCTATTTATATTATGTTTTCAGATAGCCTTTATTGGATGGTACTCAACATTTTTGAGAATGGAACCAATGACATATTTATAAACTACAAGAGGGGATACATTCATGTCACTAAGTTGTGCACATTGGCAAAACAGTATTGCTCAAAGTGGGGAACCCAATGCTAATAACAAGAAACACCTGAAACTCTGAGACCGGAAACTCCTCTTGCCCAACCAAATATCACTGATTGCAATGTCTAGCAGGGAACAGTTACTCAAATGCACAAACTTATAGAAAAATACTTAGCATATCTTTTTGCTTCTGTATGTGTGTGTGCTTGTGTGTGTGAGAGAGATAAAGATATAATTCGAGGATGCTACCAAGGATGTTAAATATTGCATGTGGGTTTGTCATCTCATAGAGGATCAAAATATGCAGCAATAAGGTCCAGGTCTTGTATCTTTACACATACCTGTGTGGCTACATGATACATACATAACATACATAAATATTTTAGACATCATTTTTCCCCAAGTCATGATTCGGTTTTGAAATAAAACTTCCTCAATTGAAATTTCTTGTGACAGTACAGCTCTAGCCACTCTTGGAATTAAAACAAAAGTTTGGAAAAACCCACATGGTTTTCCCCATCTTTCCATTTCTTTTTTTTAAGGGCAACGTTTTATTGCTACCAGAGGCTTTACCACCAGTACATGGTTCTGACTGCAGTGCCTTCTTCAGACTGCAAAAGGAGCTCAGGGCCCAGAAGTCACTCAGAAAAACAAGGGGAATAACTTGTTACCAAGACCATCCTAACAGCTTACTATAAAGCTAGGGTACTGAACTCAATTTTAAGTTACAGACCCAAATCAAGGTTGTCCCAGTATCTAGACAGTTGCTCCTAGTGATTGTAAATGAATGAAATCAAATCAGTTACAAAAACCTAAGTATATGTTACATACATGTTTCTTCAGTGAGCACCGGGATATGTTAACTTTATAAGAAATTCTTTATAACAAATGTCAAAAATGCTCAAATATCCTAATTACATACCACTTTTAAGATATAAGATAAACTAGAACTGAAATGAAACATACAAATAAGAGAACTTTTTCTATTACCGCTGATTCATGGGGATAGATTGCTTCAAAGTGCCCATTTCAAACTAATGAACTTGAGTCATGGACTAAACATGGCTGCCACATAAAAAGAACTTGCTTACTGAATTGCTTTTAAAACTAAAGTTAGAACACATATATCAACAAGCACAAAACTTACTAAGCATGTAACAGAGAGACAAGAAAAGGAGAGAGAAATGAGGTCACTAGGAACAAGGTTTCTAGCTATGAATTTTTGCAACTTTCCCCCCTAAACACTGATTTTTATTTTATTATTATTTTTTGGACATAGGGCAAACTATTATTTTAACAAAGAAAAAAGCGGAACTGACATAATACAAAGAAATCTTGTAAAATATATCTTGGATCTTGAGTCTATAAATATATGCATTTATATTAAATAACGTTGAATTATAAGTAGCCGCACAAAGGAAGAAGGGTGTTTTCTATTTTCCTGGCTCACTTCATGCAGTCTGACAAACCAAATGCCCTTCTCTTCTCTACAGCCTCTCTTGGTTTTCTAGTCTCACTTCTGAGTAGTCAGCCCTAGTGTGCATGGGAAGTTAACACCTGACTCTACTACATGACTGAGACAGGCTGCAAAGGTGGACAGGGAGAAGCGTGGCTCTCTTGCCTTGATAAGTCAGTGCCACACACAGAACCCACATTCTCTGAAGCATTATCTTCATTGTAGAGCCGCTTGATCCCATCGTAGAAGTCATCCACTTCCATTTCCTCCACTTTGCGTTTGGCAGCTGGCAGATGATGGTAGAAGGCTGTTTTACTTCTGACTGGCACTTCTGGCTTGCTGTTGTCCTTGGAGAAATCTGGGCCTGCGATAGAGGAGGGATGTAATTTGAACATAGGGCGGCAGGGGCCGGGGAGAGGCGCAGGGTGAGGCCGGCTCTGCCCCTGCCCGGGGGAAGCGCCTCCAATGGGAAATGGTGGAAGGGGGAAGGGGAAAAAAAGAAAAGAAAAGGAAGGGAAAAATGTGAGAAAATAAGAAAAAGTGAGGCAGAGGCACTGGCACTTCTGCTCGTGGGGAAGGCTGGGGAGGGAGGGCCATCTTTCCATTTCTAATCATCAGTATTCTGTTTAAACTAGGCAATTTGAGAGGAGTTGAATGTGGCAAAATTAACATCAGGTCCTTTTACAATGATTCCTACTGGAGTGGGCATTCTTGGTTTAGCAGCATCCATGACCATCAGAGTTTTATTTACCTGTAATAGGTATCATTTTCTTTATTTTTTCTTTATAGCAAAAACAGGTTCATTCAAATTGGAGGTGGAAAGTTCAATATTCCAGGCTCCAATTGCTCTTGAACCAGCTGATGAGCAGCAACCAATTTTATTTTACATAGGGCCGTTGTTCTACCCACACGAGTAACTCTGATTTCCAAGTGTTTGGATTAGGTCATATGGGTGGAGGATTAGTCAAAATAGCCCCAGCTAAAAATGACACAGTCCTGTCCAGTTTCCTGACATGTGGGTAACAGAATTTTTTGAGTGGTAATAACCTTTTGAGTGGTAAATAGTTCTGTGTGCCCCTCATTATCTCTGCTTTTGAGAGGTTCTGAGCTACACTCAGGAGCTACAGTCATATCCACTCCTTGTAATGTAGCATGGCCCAATGGTATCCAAGCAATAGTAGTTCAGTTTAAAGTTACACATGGGCAGTAATTAATAACTGTTCTTTGAATTTTTATATATTTTGTCAAGATCAGACTTCTGTTTCTTCATCATAGCACTATCACTCTATAGGACATCTTTCAACAATCTTGAATGGGGAAAGGAAGCAATAGGAAAGAATTCTGGTCTTTCATTCTGGATACCCTTTAGAGGTCATATTTAATTTGTTCCCAATCATGAATATTAAGTCTTCTGGAGTGTAGAAACCATGGACTTGTTTTCCCAAAGTTTAAATAGAATCTTATCTGTCTTCTGCTTAATGCTGGTACCTTGTCTCTATAAAAATTCTAATAACTGTTCTATCAATAGAGCCATAGAAGCTGAAGTTCCCATTGTTCTTTTATTATTTTAATTCTAAATATCTGGCTTTTCATGTCAATCCCAGTTCTCTCTGCCTTCCCTCCTTCGTCACCCCCCACAGCATAACCCCTAGCCTCCCACCTTACCGCCACTTCCTTCAACATAGGGGATATCTAGAGTCTGTCATTTCACTCGGGGCAGTTTCCAGGAGTACCCTAAGATTCCAGGCTGAGAAGGCATCCCTCACTGTGTTATGGACAGACAGCGTCCGTTTGTGTGCCAGGGATAAATGCTGATACACTGCCCAGGGCCCCATAGGTTGCCCAGGCCTCACTGACTCTCACAATTATGTGGTCTGGATCAGTCCCATGCTGGCCTCCCAGCTGTCAGTATGGGGTCCAAGAGCTTCCCCTTGTTCAGATCAGCTGTCTCTGCTGGTTTTCCCAGCCCATTCTTTGCCAATTTGCTCATCTCTCCTCTCTCCCTGTCAATGGGTTCAGTTCAGTGTTTAACTGTGGGTGTTTGCCTCTGCTTCCATCAGTTACTGGATGAAGGCTCCAGGATAGTTATAGACATAAAGTGCATTATCAGGAATGAGCATTCGAGGTGGTCTCTCCACTATTGCTTAGCTTGCCTTTGGTGTCATCCCTTTAGATCACTAGAGGTCACATTGGTGCCTGATATGTCTTCTAACATATGATTCCCTCTTCCTTCTGTTCTATCCCTAGGTTTTACAAGGCCATCTGACTTCATGGTGTTTGATACCAGCAGAGAACCCATGACTCTCAGTCTCAACCAAGAAATCATATGGAAAATGTCATCTCTTGTAAAATGGGAGAACACCAGACCTGCCTCAAAAGCTACAGCTGCCTTAGATTGTGCACAATCTTAGACACTGCTTTGTAGTTCAAACTGAGCAAAGCCATCTGCAGCCCCCAAACCTCAAGGTCTGCCAGTGCCACAGGAAGCTCTTTCATCTACCTGGCTAGTGACCAACGTCACAGAGGCCGGAAATTATGACACTGATGAGGCCTCTAGGGTGGGGCCTGGGACGACTTGCTCTTTGGGCTGTGAGTACTGGTGGGAAACAACAGTGGCAGTTGAGACTGGTTGATGAGGTCACCCTGGTCCATCTATTAAGTCAGGCCAGTCAGGACTACCACCTATCTTAGAAAGCAAAACAAAATAATGAGATTAACTATGATTGTTGAAGTTCAGATAATCTCTGGAAAGCCATGTACATTATATCCTGGTAGATAAATTTGCTCCAAGTGAATATCTTCAAATAACTGCTTCCAATTCATCTAGTTAATGTTTTCTTTTTATTTTAAAGACAGCGTATCTCTGTGACTTTGGAGGCTGTCTTGTAATTTGCTCTTGTATACCTGGCTGACCTCAAGCTCACAGAGATCCACCTGCCTCAGCCTACCAAACCCTGGAATTAAAGGTGTGTGCCACTACTGCCCGGCTCATATGCATTTTAGATTTGGGGATACAAGTTGAAATTAGGAAATGGGAAATTGTTTGGGAATTCATTGAAACATTTGGATCAGATTTGTCACCCTGTATAATGAATGACCTTTCTGACCCAAATGTACTTCTCTGCTTCCATGTTCTTTTAATTTATTTTTGTTTTAATGATAATGAGCAATCAGCTAAGAAATGTAACTTAGCCTTCTGTAGCTCACTTGCTCGCTCTTTCTCTTTTCCTTCCTTCCTCCTTTGTTCCTTCCTTCCTACCTTCTTTCTTTCTTAAAAAGGAGATTGAGAGGTAATCAGCCATTTTAAAGGTTGAATTTAATTAGTTTATTATAAATACTTCATGATTATAATTCTCCCAAATAGCTATATTGATTCTTCAATTTTCTGTTGTATGGATGGTAATTTAGAGTCTGTGAGTTACTTTTATATTAGCAGGCCTTGGAATTTACAGCTCCTATTCTTTTTTGGTGGGGGGGTTCGGGACAGGGTTTCTCTGTGGCTTTGGAGGCTTTCCTGGAACAAGCTCTTGTCGATCAGACTGGTCTCAAACTCACAGAGATCTGCCTGTCCCTGCCTCCCAAGTGCTGGGACTAAGGCTTTCAGGACCATGCATGTCCCAACAATATGCTTTCTAATGGATATATTAAGAGGGTAGAATTAGATATCAGAGGTCAGGTTTCAGGGATTTGGTTTGGATGGCACATAGCTGTAATTTCAGCACTTAGGTGGCTGAGACAGTATAGCAAGTCCTAGGCCAGTTTGGAATGCATGTTGGTATTGACAAAACAACAATAACAAACAAAACACTCCAGACTTGGTATATAAATGTAAACCTAAGTGTTACTGGAGCGTTCTCTTTCCTATAAAACTTTCAGAGAGGCATAGTATATCATTGAGAATTTTGGTGACTAGTGTATAAATTTGAAGATCATATTGTCCTTATTTTACCTATTTAAACTAAGCAGTCACTGGGCTGTGGTAGTGCACGCCTTTAATCCCAGCACTCAGGAGGCAGAGGCAGGCAGATCTCTGTGATTTCAAGGCTGGGCTGTACTGACAGCCACCAAAACAATACAGAGAAACCCTGTCTCATAAAAACAAAATAAAATAAAATAAGCAGTCACCATAATTACAGTTTACTACATATTTTTGATAAATAACTTTAATAGTTTAATTACAGTCCTGTATAAAGCATCTTGACTTTATCTAAGCTGCCAAGTAGAAAATTGGCTATAAGAAGATTGGATGATGAGGCAGGTTTGAGAAAGTAAGAAAAACTCTTAATTGAGTTGGTTTTATCTTTGTCATTATGCCTTGTATTACCTGCCATAACCTTCATTTTCTTACTGTATGTTCTTAAATGTTTATGGACAACATTCTGATTTAAATATTTGTGCTTTATACTTTCTACCAGTGTCAGTGTCCTGAATAATAATTTGTTTAAATTATATGTTGATTAATATAGAGCTTATTGACTATGTACATGAAACATGAATATGTTTCAATGGTAGGAACTGGTTGTTATGGAATAATTGGTTAAGTTATAATTCCTTAAGTAACCACAAATAAAGAAATTCAACTTCAGTAGAGTTAAATGTGTTGTGACCAAGAGCCTGTCATTTATGTGAAACATTAAAGTTCTTTTTCCTCTTGATATACTGATGGTTGAATCCAGGGTGATACCTTAGGTGAGTTTTGTACCACTGAGCTATATATCCCTGGCTCTACAAGCATGTTTTTTGTTACCTGCAAATTGATATTTAGGATATGTATGTGTGTAATTTTGATTTAGAAAATGTCTTTGTACATGTGGTTTTTCATGCTTTTACCTTCTATTCTTAATTTTCCCCATGTTTTGAAAAAAATGTTGAAGTGCAATTGAGAGGAAATCAAAGTTTTCCTGAAGGCCATAGTATAAATTCTAATTTTAGTTTTAGCTAATTTAAGTATATCTTAGAAGATTGTTTATTTCTGCTAAATAGGTCTAGTTACCATCCTGCCTTAGGGTTGTTTTTCTTTGTCACCAGTCCTAACTTTGAGTGGAGATTAAATACTTCATCTTTCATTTGTAGCATTTGCAGAGTCATCCTATTTTTTTGAGGCACTTAAGAATATGAGGTCTCATGTAATCCCCACAAATCCCACATCCTATTTTCCCAGTGCTGTGTATATAGGCACCAAATATTATTGGCCAATGAGAAATTTACTCTTAAATGATTATTGTCTAATATTGAGAAATATTAAAAAGTCACATGTATGGTTTTGATTGTTTCTTTGTTCAGTTGTTTTTGAGGCAAGGTTTCTTTGTGTAGCCCTGGCTGTCCTGGAACTCTGTAGACTTTGCTGGCCCTGAACTCAGAGATCCATTACAACCTCCAATACCTCCTTAGTGCTGGGATTAAATGTGTGTACCACCTTCTTTTACTAGGTTTTGTTATTAATGATGTTGCATTGTGACCCAGAGGGAAGGAAGTTTATATATCATATAGAGCATGTGGAGACATTATTTCACTCTGTAGCTCTGGTTCTGAACCTATATACAGAAAAGTCTGGGTTTGAACTCACAGAGATCCACTGGATTTTGCATCCTAGGTACTGGGATTATAGGAGTAGATCTCATTCCTGGCCAGGTAGATGTTTCTGCCAAACAATTGAAATTGCAGAAGCTTGGCTGTTTAAGTGACTTATTAGGTAAGGAAATTTTCTGATAGACCTGAGCACCCAAGTTTGATTCCTGAGATCCATGTGATGGATGGAAGTAGAGAACCAATATCCCAAGTTGTCCTGTGGATTTCCAAATGTATAGCTATGCCTACATAGTATTTTTCCATTTTGGCCTATTCATATTCTTTGGAATAATGCTTCTTCTCTCCTAGTTACACACTGTGACATCATTATAGCACACCTTGACATAATAATTATACATTGTGACAACACTATTCTGCACGGTGAGAGCACAATTATCCACTGTGACATCGCTATAGTGCATTATGACATCACAATCATACACTGTGAAATCACTATACTGTACTATGACAATACAATTTTACACTGTGACATCACCATAGTACACTATGAAATCACAATTATACATTGGGACATCACACTTCTGCACTTTGACATCAAAAGTATACACACTGATATCACAATACTGCAATGTGACATGACAATTATATCTTGTGACATCACTAGAGTGCACTGTGACATCACAATTATACAGTGTGACATCACTATATTGGACTACGACATCACAATTATTCATTGTGACATCACTATAGTGCACTGTGACATCAAAACTGTACATTGTGACATCACTTTACAGCACAAGCATTCACTGTGTCATCACTATAGTGCATTATGACCTCGCAATTATGCATTGTAACATCACTAAAGTGCACTGTGACTTCACAGTCATATATTGTGATATCACTATGGTGCACTACGACATCAAAATTGTACCTTGAGACATCACTATGCTGCACTATGTCATCACAATTATACACTGTGATATCACTACACTGCACTATGAAACACAATTATACACTGTGACATCACAGTAGTGCACTATGACATCACAATTTTACATTGTGTCATCACCATACTGCACTGTGATATAACAATTATACACAAAAGTGCACTATGACATGACAACTATACTTTGTACCATCACTTTTCTGCAGTATGTACACTATTATACACTGTGACATCACTATTGTGAGCTGTCACATCATAATTATGCACTGTGATATCACTGCACTGCACTATGAAACACAATTATACATTGTGACATTGCTATACTACAATATGAAAACACAATTATATATTGTGACATCACTATAGTGCAATATAACATCACAATTATCCACTGTGACATATTATACTGCACGATGAAATACAATTATACACTGTGACATCACTATGCTGCATTATGAGATCACGATTATAACTTGTGATATCACTATAATGCAATATGATATCAAAATTATACATCATGACATCACTATATGGCACTATAAGAATTATACACATTGGCATCACTATACTGCACTATGACATCAAAATTATACACTGTGACCTCACTATAGTGCACTATGAACACAATTATACACAGTGACATCACTGTAATGCAATATGGCATCACAATTATGCACTGTGATATCACTATGCTGCACTATGCCATCACAGTTATATACTGTAACATCACCATAGTGCAATGTGACATCAAAATTATACACTGTTACATCACTATACTGCACTTTGACATCACAAATATACATTGTGACATTACTGTAGTGCATTGTGACATCACAATTATACAGCATGACATCACTATAGTGCACTATGACATCAGAATTATACACTGTGACCTCACTATACTTCACTACAACATCACATATATGCATTGTGAAATCACTAAAATACACTATGTCATCACAATTATACACTGTAACATCATTATAGTGCAATATAACATCACAATTTTACACTGTGATATCACTATAATGCACTATGACATCACAATTACACACTGTATTGTATATGACATCACAATTATACACTATAGTGCACTATGCCATCACAACTATGCATTCTGTCTTCACTATACTGCATGATGAAACACAATTATACAATGTGACATCACTATATTTCACTATGATATCACAATTATTCCCCATGACATCAATATAGTGAAATATGACATCACAATTATTCACTGTGACACCACAATAGAGCACTATGACATTGTGGCATCACTATGCTGCACTGTGACATCACAATAATGCACTGCGACATCACTATGCTGCAGTATGGCATAAAAATTATACATTGTGACATCACTATAGTGCACTGTGACATCATATTTATACACTGTGACATCACTACACTGCACTATTAAACAAAATTATACACTGTGACCTAACTATAGTACACTTTGACATCAGAATCCTGCACTATAACATCACAATTATACACAGTGACATCACTATAGTGTATTATGACATCACAATTATACATCAGGAAATCACTATGCTGCACAAAGACATCACAATAATAAACTGTGACATCACTATGCTGCACTATGATATCACAATTTTACACTGTGACATCAGTATTGTGCAATATAACATCACAATTATGCCCAGTGACATCACTATAGTGCACTATGACATCACAATTATACACTATACTGCACTATGACTTCACAAGTGTAAATTGGACATCACTATTCTGCACTATGAAACACAATTATGCACTGTGATGTCACTATAGTGTCCTGTGACATCAAAATTGTACACTGTGACATCAATAAAGTGCATTATGACATCACAATTATACACTGTGTCATCACTATAGTGCAATTTGTCATCACAATTAAACATTGTGATGTCACTAATGTGGACTATGAAACACAATTATGCACTGTTACATCACTATAGTGCATCAAGACATCACAGTTATACAGTATGACATCACTATACTGCACTATGACTTCACAATTATACACAACAGTGCACTATAACATGACAACTATACATTGTGACATCACTATTCTGCACTATGAACACTATTATACACTGTGACATCACTATAGTACACTGTGACATCACAATTATACAGGGTGACATCTCAATACTACATTATGACATCACAATTATACACTCTGACATCACAAAAGTGCACTATGATATCACAATTATTCACTGTGACATCAATATAGTGAAATAAGACATCACAATTATACACAATGACCTCACTATGGTGCACTATGACATCACAACTGTACATCGTGACATCATTAAAGTGCACTATGACATCAAAATTATACAGTGTGACATCACTATACTGCACTATGAACTCACTTTTATCCACTGTGACATCACTGTAGTGCATTACAACATTACGTTTATGCACTGTACCATCACTATTCTGCACATTGAGATCACATTTATCCATTGTGACAAACCTATAGTGCACTATGACAAGACAATTATACACTGTGACATCAGAGCATTATGTTATTACAATTATACATTGTGACACCACTATTCTGCATTATGAAACACAATTAAACTCTGTGACATCACTATACTGCACTGTGACATCACAATTATACATGTGAGATCACTATAGTGTACTATGAACACAATTATACAATGTGACATCACAGTAATGCATTATGACATCACAATTATACACCATGACATCATTATAGTGCACTGTGATATCACAACTATGAATCGTGACATCAATAATTTCACTATGACACAAAAACCATACACTGTGACATCACTATACTGCACAATGACATAACAATTATATACTATAGTGCACTATGACATCACAATTATCCACTGTGACATCATTATACTGCACTATGATATCACAGTTACACACTGCGACATCACTATACTGCACTATGACATCACGATTATATCTTGTGAATTCAGTATAGTACAATATGATATCACAATTATACATCGTGAAATCACTATACTTCACTATGACATCACACTTATACACTGTGACATCACCATAGTACACTGTGACGTCACGATTATACATTTTTGCATCATTTTTCTGCGCTGTGACATCAAAATTATACACACTGACATCACTATACGGTACTGTGACATCACAATTATACAGTGTGACATCACTATAGTGCACTGTGACATCTCAGTTATACACTGTGTCATCACAATGCTGCAAGATGACATCACAATTATACATCGGAAATCACTATACTGCATTATGACATCAAAATTATATACTGTGAAATCACTGCAGTGCATTATGTTATCACTATTCTCCATTGTGACATCACAATAATACTTTTTGACATCACTATGCTGCACTATGACATCACAAATATACACTGTGCAAACGTTATAGTGCACTATTACATAACAATTATACATCGTGGTCTCACTATACTGCATTAAAACATCACAATTATCCATATTTAGATCACTATAGAGCAATATGTCATCACAATTATACATCGTGACATTCCTATACTGCAATATAACAATTATACACTGTGACATCTCTGTACTGCATTATGACATCAAAATTATCCAAGGTGACATCACAATACTGCATTATAACATCACAATTATACACTGTGACATCACTGTACTGCACTATGACATCACTATTATACACAGTGACATCACTGTAATGCACTAAGAAATCACAATTATAAACTATGGCATCATTATAGTGCATTGTGATATCACAATTATATACTGTGAAATCACTATTGTGCACTGTGACATCACATATACCTTGACACATCAATATACTGCACTATGACATCACTATTATCCACTGTGACATCACTGTGGTACATTACAACATCACGTTTATACATCGTACCATCACTATTCTGCACTATGACATCACAATTATACACTGTGACATCATTATACTGCCCTATGACATAACAATTACACATTGTTATATCACTATACTGCACTGTGATATCACAAATATCCACTGTGAAACACTATAGGGCACTATGACATGACAATTATACACTGTGACATCATTATAGTGCACTATGATATAACAATTATATATCGTGACATCAGTATACTGCACTATGACATCATAATTAATCATTTTTAGAACACTATAGTACAATATGACATAACATTTTAACATCGTAACATCACTGTACTGCAATATGACAATCATACACTGTGATATCACTATACTGCACGATGATGTCACAATTATCCACTGTGACATCACAATACTGCAGTATAACATCACAATTATACCTTGTGACATCACTATACAGCACTATGACATCACAATTATACACAATGACATCATAATAGTGCACTGTGATATCACAACATGAATTGTGACATCACTAAAGTGCACTTTGACATAACAATTATACACTGTTACATAACTATACTTCACTATGACATCACAATTACACACTGTGACATCACTATACTGCAGTATGAAACACAATAATACACTGTGATGTCAGTATAGTGCAATATAACATCACAATTATACACAGTGACATCACTATAGTGCACTATGACATCTCATTTATAAACTATAGTGCACTATGACATCACAACTGTATATTGGACATCACTATTCTGCATTAAGAAACACAATTATACACGGTGATGTCAGTAAACTGCAATATAACTTCACAATTATACAGTGACATCAATAAAGTGCATTATGACATCGCAATTATACACCATGCCATCACTATTGTGCAATATTTTATCACCATTATACCCTGTGACATCATTATATTGCATTGTGACATCACAATTATACTTCGTGACATTAATATAGTGCACTATGACATCAAAACTACATATGGTGGCATCAGTATTCTGCACTATGAAACACAATTATACACTGAGACATCACTATAATGCACTATGACATCACAATTATACACTATGATGTCATTATAGTGCGGAATATCATCACGATTATACTCAGTGACATCACTATAGTGTACTTCACATGACAACTGTGTATTGGACATCACTATTCTGCACTATGAAACACAATTATACACTGTGACGTCAATAAAGTGCATTATGACATCACAATTATACACCGTGATATCACTATAGTGCAATGTTATCAACATTGCACATTGTGACATCACTAAAGTGCACTATGATATCACAGTTATACACTGTGACTTCACTATACTGCATTGTGACATCACAATTATACTTCGTGACATCACTATAGTGCACTATGACATCACAATTATACAGTGTGACATTACTATACTGCAATCTCTCAAGATGCATTAAGCTTAGCAGAGATCCAGTGTTCTCGCTTTGCGGCAGACGGTGGGACATCTGGTGCAAACGAACTCTTCAAATCGCGCGAGACCTCGAAGACGGCGGATCAGAACTGCAGGACGAAGTTCAGAGAGGTATGTTTATCCTGAAACCCTTTTCACTTTGGCCTTGTTTGTCATCACCGGACGGTCAGTGGAGGCTTGGTGCTAGTCCTGTTTGTCCTTCTCCTTCATCGGCTGGTGCTGACAGGTGCTGTCGTCTGGTGCTCAGTCTGGTGCTGTCAGTCTGGTGCTGTCAGTCTGGTGCTGTCAGTCTGGTAACGGAGTTGAGCGCTTTTAGATAAGCAGGAGTTGTCACAGTCAGTGGTTACTGCCCTACAGACTGTGCTAAAACAAAGAGATCTTAAAATTGCACCACGAACACTTCAAAATTTTGTGAAGGAGGTAGATAGAGTGGCACCATGGTATGCTTGTTCGGGTCCCTCACTGTGGCCTCATGGAACAAGCTAGGTAAAGAACTAGACAGGAAGCATGCAGAAGGGAGATCTCCACTTGGGTACCAAAGCCATTTGGAAGCTAGTTAAAAACTGCTTGGAGGATGGGAGCCTGTCACCCTGCTATAATAGAAAAGCTTCAAGGGAACCGCAGAGGAAGTTCAGGATAGCATGTCAGAAACTGAACGGAGTGAAGAGAATGGGAGCTCGCAAAAGGAAAGACATGTCTAAGAAAAAAGGCCCTCCCCAGAGAAGTTAAGAAAGGGGGAGAGAGAAGGGAGTGATCATTCACCCCCTAACAAATCTAAGAAAAAGAAAAAGCCAGAATCTAGTCTATACCCTACAGTAGAGCTAGAAGCCTTGGAGCTAGATAATTCTGATTCTGACACTCTGGATTCTAGCGAAGAAGGTGGTCTAGAGGAGGAGAGGTGGCACGGTATGAGGAAGAAAGATATCACCCTGATAGACACCCGCCACTGAAAACTAAAAATGAATGTGAGCCACCGCCTGAAATCCGGCAGGCTCCGCCCCTCAGGGCCTCCTCAGTATGAGCTTCGGCTGAATACTGGTACTAGCTCCTTTTACCTTTAGAGGAACGGAGAAAAATACAAGTAGCTTTTCCAGTATTCGAAATGTGGAAGGCGGAAGAGTACATACCCACGTAGATTACAATCAAATCAAAGAATTGGCCGAATCCGTTCGTAATTATGGGGGTCAATGCTAACTTTACCACATTACAGGTGGAAAGGCTTGCTAATTCTGCCATGACTCCCACTGACTGGCAGACGACAGTGAAAGCAGTGCTTCCCAGCATGGGACAATACATGGAATGGAAGGCTCTCTGGTATGATGCAGCCCAGGCGCAAGCTGAGAGTTAATGCCACGGCTGAGAAGATGAGAATCAGGAGGCAGTGGACATTTGAAATGCTGACAGGTCCAGGGTCCAACATGCCCTTAATCAAACCAACTACATCTGGGGTGTCTGTGGTCAGGTGTCGACCGCCGCTATTAAACATGGAAGGCCCTCACAAAAGGGGAGAGTCCAGTGGACACCTTACAAGGGTGTCCAAGGACCCCAAGAGCCATTTTCAGACTTTGTGGCCAGAATGACAGAGGCCGCCAGTCGCATCTTTGGTGATTCAGAACAAGCTATGCCCCTGATTGAGCAACTTGTCTATGAACAAAGCAACCCAGGAATGTCGGCGGCTATCGCCCCTCGCAAAAGCAAAGGTTTACAAGATTGGCTCAGAGTGTGCAGGGAGCTAGGGGGACCCTAACCAATGCAGGACTAGCTGCCGCCATTTTACAAACGCACAGGCGTAGAGATTTATCTAGTCGAAAAGCTTGTTTTAATTCTGGGAGAATGGGGCACCTTAAGAAAGATTGTCAAGCCCCTGAAAGAACAAGAGAATCGAAGCTTTGCCATCGTTGTGGTAAAGGTTATCATAGGGCTAGCGAATGCAGGTCAGTCCGGGATGTAAAAGGGAGGCTTCTGCCCCTATTGAAGAACCCAAGGTACCCCAATCAAAAAACGGGTCACGGGGCCCGTGGTCCCAGGGCCCTCAGAAATATGGGAACCAATTTCAGAAGAAAGCAATCAAGAGGAAGTAGAGGCTTCCGAGGAACCCCCGGAATGGACTTGCGTGCCGCCTCCGACTTCTTACTCATGCCCCAAATGAATGTTCAACCGGTCCCAGTCCATTCCCCTGGACCTTTGCCCCCTGCCACCATTGGGCTTATTCTGGGCCGTGGCTCCTTAACTTTACAGGGACTCATTATATATCCTGGAATTGTTGACCCGTATCATAAAGAGGAGATTCAAGTTCTCTGTTCTAGCCCTCGGGGTGTATTTTCTATAAAGCAGGGAGATAGAATTGCACAACTGGTGTTGCTGCCCTCCCTCGGGGATGGAGAAACCTACACTTTACAAAAAAGGGCTATGGGATCTTCTGGAAGTGATTCAGCCTATCTGGCTATACCCCTAAATGAGAGACCTACAATAAAATTGTTAATTAATGGAAAAGAATTTGAAGGGATAATGGATACGGGAGCAGACAAAAGCATTATTTCACTCCATTGGTGGCGAAGTCTTGGCCCACTGTTGTTTCATCTCATTCTCTACAAGGTCTTGGATACCAGTCCTCTCCTGCCATCAGTGCCTCAGCCTTAACCTGGCGGAATGCTGAGGGCAAACAGGGATGTTTTACCCCCTATGTGTTGCCACTCCCTGTAAATTTATGGGGACGGGATGTGTTACAAGCCATGGGCATGACCCTAACTAATGAATACTCCCCCCAGGCATCAGCCATTATGGCAAAGATGGGGTATACAAACGGTAGAGGCTTGGGTAGGCAAGAACAAGGCAGAATAAAACCCATTACGCAACACGGAAATCGGGGTAGAAAAGGACTGGGTTTTATTTAGGGGCCGTTGAGGCTTCACGACCCATACCATGGAAAACAGAGGAGCCGTTATGGGTCTCTCAATGGCCTCTATCCTCTGAAAAATTAGAGGCTGTCACAAGATTAGTGCAAGAACAGGAACGGCTGGGGCATCTAGAGCCTTCTACCTCCCCATGGAATACACCAATTTTTGTTATTAAGAAGAAATCTGGGAAGTGGAGATTACTCCACGACCTGCGAGGCCATTAACAATCAGATGCATCTTTTTGGCCCTGTTCAAAGAGGCCTTCCTTTGCTTTCTGCACTTCCTCAAGATTGGAAGCTTATTATTATAGATATTAAGGATTGTTTCTTCTCTATTCCACTTTACCCACGGGATAGACCAAGGTTTGCCTTCACTATCCCTTCTCTTAATCATATGGAACCAGACAAGAGATTTCAGTGGAAGGTACTGCCGCAAGGCATGGCCAATAGCCCAACAATATGTCAGCTGTATGTGCAGGAGGCTTTGGAGCCAATTAGGAAGCAATTTACATCTTTAATCGTTATCCATTATATGGACGATATTCTTATTTGTCACAAAGAGTTAGATGTTTTACAAAAGGCTTTCCCCATGCTGGTGGCTGAATTAAAACAGTGGGGATTAGAGATTGCCTCAGAAAAGGTTCAAATTGCAGATACAGGCCTCTTTTTGGGCTCAATGATTACTCCCAAAAATATAGTTCCTCAGAAAATAGAAATTCGCAAAGACCACTTACAAACATTAAATGATTTTCAGAAACTTCTGGGAGATATAAATTGGTTGAGGCCCTTTTTAAAAATTCCATCTGCTGATCTAAAACCCCTCTTCGATCTCCTGGAGGGTGAGCCTCATATCTCCTCACCCAGAAAATTTACCCCTGCCGCCCACCGAGCCTTACAGATGGTGGAAGAGGCCTTACAGGAAGCACAATTACAACGTATTGAGGAGTCACTACCTTTTAATCTGTGTGTTTTTAAGACAGCTCAATTGCCAACTGCAGTCCTGTGGCAACATGGACCATTACTTTGGATTCATCCAAATGCTTCCCCTGCTAAGATTATTGACTGGTACCCTGATGCTGTTGCACAGCTCGCGCTTCGCGGAATAAAAGCAGCTGTTACACATTTTGGCAGGGATCCTGATTCCTTGATTGTGCCTTATACTGCTGCACAAGTTCAGACCTTGGCAGCCACATCTAGTGATTGGGCAGTTTTAGTTACTTCCTTTTCAGGACAAATTGATAATCATTTTCCAAAGCATCCAATTTTACAGTTTGCCCTAAACCAGGCTATAGTGTTTCCACAAGTGACAGCTAAAGACCCACTCCCAGATGGGACTGTGGTGTACACTGATGGATCAAAAACTGGTATGGGAGCTTATGTGGTCAAGGATAGGGTTATATCTAAACAATATAATGAAACTTCACCTCAAGTTGTAGAATGTCTGATAGTACTGGAGGTTCTTGAGGCTTTTCCAGGACCCCTCAATATTGTATCAGATTCCTCTTATGTGGTTAATGCAGTTAATCTCCTTGAGATAGCTGGAATAATAAGATCCTCCAGCAGAGTTGCTAACATCTTTCAAAAGATACAAGCTGCCTTGTTAAATAGGAGATTTCCTGTTTTCATTACCCATGTCCGAGCACATTCTGGACTCCCAGGTCCCATGTCCTTAGGGAATGACTTAGCGGACAAGGCTACAAAGCTGGTGGCCGCTGCCTTGTCTACCCATGCACAAGCAGCAAAAGAATTCCATAAGCGCTTTCATGTGACGGCTGAGACCTTGCGCCGTCGTTTTGCTCTATCCAGGAAAGAGGCTAGGGAAATTGTTACTCAATGCCAGAATTGCTGCGAATTCTTACCTACTCCCCACATGGGAATAAACCCACGTGGCATTAGACCATTGCAGATGTGGCAGATGGATGTTACTCATATTCCCTCTTTTGGAAGGCTTCAATATGTTCATGTTTCTGTTGACACCTGTTCTGGCGTAATGTTCGCCACACCCCTAACAGGGGAAAAGGCCTCATATGTGATTCAACATTGCCTTGAGGCCTGGAGTGCTTGAGGAAAACCCAGAATTTTAAAAACAGACAATGGACCAGCATATACCTCTCAAAAATTCCGACAGTTTTGTCGGCAAATGGATGTTACCCATCTAACTGGCCTACCTTATAACCCTCAAGGACAGGGCATTGTGGAACGTGCCCATCGTACACTCAAATCATATCTGATTAAACAAAAGGGGAGTATTGAGGATGTTCTACCCTCGGTACCAAGAGTTGCTGTATCCATGGCACTTTTTACCCTTAATTTCTTGAACTCTGATGCCCAAGGCCACACTGCGGCCGATCGCCACAGTTTAGAGCCTGATAGGCCAAAAGAAATGGTAAAATGGAAAGATGTCTTGACTGATCTCTGGAAAGGCCCGGATCCTATTCTTATAAGATCCAGGGGAGCTGTGTGTGTTTTTCCACAGGAGGAAGAAAACCCCCTGTGGATCCCTGAAAGACTCACTCGAAGAGCTCCTTCACAACTCCAGAATAAGAAGGATGGAGGCCAAGTGGGTGATGAAGACTCTCCTACTCGGGATGATGGTTCCTAGTATGATGGGAGAGTTACGGTGGGCCATCATGTCTACCTTCCCCCTACCGATGCCAGTGATGCAGAATGCCCAGGTGTTCCCTAGATTTTTCACAACTAATAGAGAGTTGGGGCTTGCCTTTTTGCCTTTAGATCCTCAGATACAGAGTTTTCAGGATGAGAGAACCTTGTCATTAGTAGGAAGCTTGTGCTTTACTGTGATTTCTTCATTAAAGGATAATTTTATTCATATGGATCCAGAAAGATCTAATGCTAATCCTTTTGAATTAATGGAAGCTGTACTGATCTTTCTCCTATGATAGTGAGAAGGGACAGATTACTTTTGATTGGAAAGGGGCATTAGGCAACAGTCTGAGTGAGGGACAGAGCTATGGATCATCTGATTGGTCCTCCTCCAATGTTAAGTATACCCCTTTTAAGAGAACTAATTATTCAGCTGCCCTTTATTTGGGTTGTGAGTAATGATACCTTAGGTAAGAATCAGAAAGAAATAAATTGCTCTGCTTAGAATTGTTTTTATGCATTATGCTGGGATGCTATTAAGCACCCTTTTGCTTTGGTAATGCGCATGCCTCGATTTGTTCCAGTTCCTGTTGAGACGCCAAGTAATTTGAGTTTGTTTAGGGAAAAGCGAGATTTTTGGGATCTCTGCTATTATTGTGGGCCTGATAGCCACCGCCGCGGTTACTGCTTCGGTTACCGCCTCGGCCCTTGCACTTTCTGCCACTGTGCAGACAACTCAAACCATTAATGAACTATAGGCCACTGTGACCATGGTCCTAGATAAACAGGCCACTGCCAATTCTCAGATACAAGGAGGCCTGATGTTGGTAAACCAACAGATTAATTTGGTTCAGGAACAATTGGATATATTGTGGCAGATGGCCCAATTGGGATGTGAACAAAAGTTGCCTGGCCTTTGTGTCACTTCAGTACAATATGAGAATTTTACAAGAGCAGCTAACCTGTCACAAGCTCTGTCTCAACATTTATTACAGAATTGGACTTTTGAGTTTGAGCAGACACTCCGTGAGTTGAGAATGGCGATCCTGCAAGTGAATTCGACGCATCTGGATCTTTCTCTGATGGAAGGCCTCTCCTCCTGGATTTCATCTGCATTTTCTTATTTTAAGGAATGGGTGGGGGTAGGATCATTTAGCCTAGTTCTCTGCTGTGGAATAGTGTTGATGCTTTGGATGGTGTGTAAGCTCAGAGCCCAAACAAAAGAGACAAAGTGGTGGTGGCACAAGCACTTGCTGCCTTAGAACACGGAGCCTCCCCTGACATTTGGTTAACCATGTTAAAGCAATAGGTCGCTGGCCTCCCAGCTCTTGCACCCCACGAGGCTAGTCTCATTGCACGGGATAGAGTGGGTAGGCTTCAGCAGCCCAAGGAGTTGCAAGGCTAAGCACTGCACAGGAGAGGTCTGCGGTATAACGACTTTCTCCTGGGAGATAAGTCATCTTGCATGAAGGTTCTATGTCATGATCTCCTTCCCCCAGAAAAACGACATCGGACTGGTCAGGGCTCTCTCTGGGGATAAGACCCTGGAGAGGAGCTTTGTACATGTTCCGAATTTGCACATGGGGATTTGACCTCTATCTCCACTCCAAAGTTGTGGGTGTCCTATTGCTTCAAAAATAAATGAATAGGGGGAGATGTGAGGAGCCGCCCTCGCTATCGCTATTGCCGTTAGAAGATGGCGCTGACATCTGCTGTCAGTTGGAGTTAACCGTTAGAAGATGGCGCTGACATCTGCTGTCAGTTGGAGTTAACCGTTTAAGCTGTGCCTCTCCCGTGGCGTCATCTGGGGTGATGTGCAAACCACCAATCCCGGCTCTACACGTCTCACTCGGAGCTCCTAGGCTTATATAAGGGGCTGGGTTTCTTAGCTTGGGGTCTCCCTCTAAGAAGCTGATCATCTATCTCTCAAGATGCATTAAAGCTTTACTGCAGAAGGATCCGAGTGTTCTGCGTCGTTCTTGCTGGCGAGACGGTAGCGCGGGACATGTATCGATAGTTTTCAAGAAGTTATGCATGTAGTTTCTCACACCATATTGTATTGCTACATTTCAAGAAGTTATGCGTATAGTTTCACACACCGTGTTGCATAGTTAGTTTTCTAGAAGTTACACATGTAGTTTCTCTTAGAGTGTTGTATAGTTAGTTTTCAAGAAGTTACACATGGAGTCTCTCACACAGTGTTGTAGCATAAGTTCTCAAGAAGTTACCCGTATAGATTTTCACACAGTGTTGTATTGTTCGTTTTATAGAAGGTATGCATGTAGTTTTTCACACAGCTGTTGTGTCCTTAGTTTTCATGAAGTTGCACATATAATTTCTCATAGAATGTTGAATAGTTAGTTTTCAAGAAGTTACACATTTAGTTTCTCACACAGTGTTGTATCATTACTATTCAAGTCTTTATGCATGTAGTTTCTCACACAGTGTTGTATCATTGGTTTTCAAGAAGGCATGCATCTAGTTTCTCTTAAAGTGTTGTATAGTTAGTTTTCAAGAAGTTACACATGTAGTTTCTCACATATTTTTAATCGTTAATTTTCAAGTAGTTACGTATGTAGATTCTCACATAGAGTTTTATTGTTAATTTTCAAGAGATATTTCAGGAACTTCTATTTTAAAAAGAAATTTATGTCAACGAGTCAGTGGTCAGTCATTGCTAACAGCCCAGGTCTGAGAACCTCCCACACTATACTGCTGTTGCCATTAGAGACGGTAGTTGGATCATTTAGTAACTCAGAAACACATTTGTCTCCTATGACTGATGATAACTAAGGTGCCTAACACTCCCCCACACACACTACACTATCCACACCCACACCTAGGTGAATGCCAAGACTCATGTGTCTATCAAATGCAGATAATAAGTAAGGAATATGTAGTGATAATTAGTTAAAATCTAAAGAAGAAAACTTGTATGAAGATTAGAAAATCAATGTGGCCAGCCAATACTCTTACCTGTATCTCATTCAAAAATGAGCAATCCTGTCTCAAGGAATCCTCAGACTGGAATGCTCTCCACCAAACCTCTGACTACACTGCTGCTGTCTCCTTCTGCCTTATTATTTCTCTCCCTGCCCAGCCATCACTCCTATTCCCACATCCCTAGTGCTGGGATTGAAGGTTTCTTATGATAATTCCTGGCATCAAAGGTGTGAGATCCCTTTCTCTTTTAGACTTATTCTCCTTTCTGTGGGCTAGAATGCCCTTGAATACAATCATCCTTGTCTCCCTGTTTCCTGAGTTCTGGGATTTAAGGCATAGCAACAACTGTCTAGCCTCTATGAATAACTATTGGTTTAGGTGTTTGAATAAAAAATGGCCTTGATCTTAACTAGTAATGTGGCTAACAAGTGACTTAGCTCTGCACTCTGAATTGCAGGTAAGCTTATTTGTTAGATTACAAACAAAATTTCACTATATTTGCCCTTTTTATCTGAAACAAAAAAGTTAAAACTAATATGTTATTCAAGCAAGATTCATTTGTTTGAATACAAAGAAAATATCTCTGCAATGTATATTTCCTGGCCTCATACATCAGTTATACCCTCAGCCAAGGGCTCTGGGTATGCTAAGAAGAGGACAAAAATGAATTTAGAAGGGAATGAACAGGATAGGATGAGGCATGCCATTTTCTAGACTCCATATAGCCATTGTACTGACCTGCATTGACCTCATACTAGATCACACTCAGTCTCAGAAAGGAAAAGGCTCACGGACCCCCACCCTCAATCTCTCAAATGATCTTTCTGCATGCATTATAGAGTAAGATACATTGACTGCATTCTGCAAGCCGATTAAGCTCCATCACGTAGTTCCAAATCTAGTGTCCCACAAAATTCCCTAGTTAATCCAGTCGATCTCAAGCAAAATCACTAGAGAGGAATAGAATGGAGAGACTGGTTGAAATTGTGGACCCGGGTAGAGGAAAGTTAAGTCATGAGAGTGGGGAATATTTGTGGTGTACATACATAAACCACACAGACACTGTGTGCATATGGGCATATTTGTGTGTGCGTGTCAAGTAGTTAATAATAAAAAATTGTTTTGGGTGTTCCTTCGGTGCAGATCTGGAGCCTCTTTTGTGAATCAGTAGTTGAGGAGACTCTGGTGCTCACCAAGGCTGACAATAAATCTGAGGATGGATTCAACACTTAGAAAAATGATCATATTGACTTGAAGGTGCCAAGGCAGGATGGTTTGGAGTGCAGTTTAAGATTAAGAGGCACACACACTTAGTAAATTAATGAAACCTATTGTGACCCACAAGGATTGTCAATGAGGCATAACAGATTCTGGTTTGACTGACAACCAACCAATGTGACAGACAGACCAACACAGTTGGAGATGGAGGATGAAGACAATACTGATGTGTTACAGCAGTGACAGGAGCTGTCTAGTAAAACGGAAACCTGCTACACTACCCCAGAATATACTTGAAATTTGAAAGGCACAATTATCACGTATAGTTTTCTCTATTTTTTGTTTGCCTGTCACCATATCCTTCTTTTACAGGAAGAACTGATATAAATTCACAAATATATTGCAATATTTTTCTTTGTTAAACTAAATGTCCAATATCTTGTTTTGATTGAGATCAGATGGAGATGGTGGGGTTGGAGAATGCTGGTTCTGTGAAAATATCCCCCTTTTACCATTAGGGCATTCTCAGTCAGCTCTTTATATTCCAGTAAGTTTTTTTTCTCTCTATGTTTTAAAAAGAAAACCCATCAACAAAATCCTTGCATACTTAGTTTGATTGAAGAATTTTAATGTTTTTCATTCATCATTATAAAACTAAGGACAATTTTATGACTTTTTTTGTACATAGCTGTTACATATAGGACAATCTGTCTTTAAGTAGGGGTAAATTACTCTTGAACAAAATGGTCCTAGATAGATTTCACTTCAAGTGATGATTCTTATTGTTTAAATAAAAATCTTTTTCAAAATAAACTGTAGTTTTTAAGGTCTTTCTCATCTGCTTCTTCTACAATGGACTGTTCAGGTCTTGCGGGTGTAGATTCTGGCAGTGTCATATTGGGTTTTCTGTTGGTGGCTGTGTTTATGCATTGCCTCCTTGCCAGCATTTCTTACTGTGGGTGCAGAAGGATTCTCTTCCCCCCTGATGGGTATGTGCCCATGGTTCCTTTCCAGTGGGTGGGAGCAGGTCCAATACCCAGGTGGCTTTCCTCAGGTCATTTCTGCTAGTTTAACTCATAGAAAGAGTTGACCTGAACAAGAGGGAGCTCTGGGACCACAGACTGATGGCCATGTGGAAAGCATTGGACTGACCCAAACAACCTGAATATTGGAGTCAGTGGGAAGGCCTAGGAAATCAATGGCGTCACAGGTAGTACTTCTCACTGGCATACAAAGAGACTTTGAGTGAACATGCCACAATATGGGAGGCTCTCTCAGCCAAGACCCTTGCAGGAGGTACTAGGCCCTGCCCTGGGTGAAATGTGAGTCACAGGAGATCCAATATGCAGGGCCTCACCCTCCCTAGGATTCCAAGAGGAGACTGGATGGGGGAATGGGGTACCTATTGTGGAGGGCAAGAGAGAAGGGGAGGGAGAGGGAGCTGGGATTGACATGTGAAACAAGAATGTTTCTAACCTAAATAAAAAATGAAATTAAATAAAGTGTTCTATTTATTCTGAGTAATATTAAATAGGAAAATGTTTAATACCAAAATAGAAAGATTTTTTTACTCGAGTTTTCTCTGTGTAAAACTGGCAGTCCTGGGAAATATCTTTACAGATCCTGGTGGCCTAAATTCCCAGATATCTGCAGTAGGAATGCTGGAGTCATGCTGTATACCATTCTATATGACTCAGAAATTTTTCAAATGATAGTATCAGCCTGTATTTTCTTTTCGGTTGTGTATTTTTTTATTTGTTTGTTTGGGTTACTTTCTTTTTCTGAGACTGTGTTTACATGAGTGAGAGCTTTGAATATTCTGCCCTTTACAGAAAAGGATGACCAAAACATGGCTGAGATCCAACTATTGCTGTTCTGGATTGCTGGGATTAAAGATGCACTACTCTGTGCATTATCTGCTTTTATATCAGGTAAAATTCAGAGACAGATATCTTTTTTCATGTGCTTATTATTTTTGTTTTGTTGTTTTGGGATGTAATGTTTTGATACTGGGGTCACTGTGTAGTCCTTACTGTCTTGGAACTCTGAACAGTAGACAGGTTCTATCTCCCAAGATATTGGGTTGAATGCTTGATCAACCACTACCCATACATCAAAAATTAATTACAGTAAATATTTTGTTACATATCAAAATAGGGAACTCTCAACAGAGGAAGCCCCAAATCGCTAAAGTACACATAAGAAATTGCTCACCATCCTTATACATCAAAGAAATGTTAATCAAAAGAACTCTGAGATACAATCTTCCACATGCCAAAATGTCTAAAATCAAAAATACTAATGAGATTTTATGCTGGAGAGAATTTGAAGAAATGGGAACATTCTTCCACTGCTGGTGGGACTGCAAAATTTGGAAATCAGTATGGCAATTTCTCAGAAAAATGGATAACCGTCAACCTCAAGATCCAGAAATTCTAATCTTAGGTACATACCCAAAAGTTGCAGATACACACAGCAATATCTACGTTCATAGCAGTATTATTTGCAAAGCCAGAACTACGAAGCAAAATACATGACCTTAAACCAAAGAATGGATAAAGAAATTATAGTTCATTTACACAATGGTGTACTACCCAGTGGAAAAAAACAATGAAATATCAGGAAATAGAAGAAAATATCCTGAGTAAGTTAAGGCAGATACAGAAAGAAAAACATATTTACTCTCTCATAAACATAGAGCAAATGAAAACCAGCACACAATCCACAGTCCCAGAGAAGTTAGGAGATGAGAAGAACACTAAGAAAGACAAATGGACCCATGAAGACGGGGAAAAGTAGAAGCTCCTAAGTAAATAGGGAGCATGGAGAGAGGGAAGGTAAGGAGAGAGATGGGAGGAGGAGAGGATGAGGGATCAGAAGATGGAGTTGAGGGAAGAACAGAGAAATGCAGCAAGGAAAAAGATACCTTAGCAGAGCTAGCCTTTATGTGCTTAACAAGAAATCTCGCATGAAAGAAATTTCTGTGGATCCACAAAGATGGACCCAACTAAGAATCAAAAGCAATTATGGAGAGGGTACTTTAAATGTCCTTCTCCTATAATGAGATTGATTACTGCCTCATAGAGACTTCATCTACTAGCTTATTGAACAAGAAGCAGATATTCACAACTACACACTGATTGGAACTCCTTGAATACAGCTATACAGAGGGAAGTGTGATGAGCACTGGGTCAAGTCCATGCTGGGGAAACACACTGAAAAAGCTGATCTGAGAAAGTGAGAGATAATGGACCCCAGACTGAAAGTTGGGGAACCAGCATGAGACTGTACCATGTACTCTGAATGTGGATATCAGAGCTTGCATTGTCTGTGGTGCCTCTGGAAGTGAAACCAGTATTTATTGAGAATCATAGAACAGAAGTGCTATATAAGTGTGGGAATTGACTAATGTGCACTTGATGTTGACCTGGGAATGGGACTGAAAAAAAGGAGGACTGGTGGGTGGGATGCCCAAAAGGAAAAATTTGTGAAGAAACCTCATGAAATCACACTTTCATTCAAGTCAGTGTATATTAGGAATTTTAAAACATTGAACAGAGGCATTCCATATGAATAAAACATGCTGCTCCCAGTAAAACGGTTATGTAACATACCTCTCAGAACCAAGTACTGGTTATCTTCCTAGGAATAAATAGGCAGGAATGCCAGAGAGTAATGCCAAATAAAACTGGTCATTGCCATTGCTTGTTTGAACACACTTCATATACTGTGAAGTTAAATACACCACAGTTCACTTGCCTGTGTGTTTTGGTGCATTTGTCTGAGTGAGAGTCAACAGGAGAGGTAGACATAGAGACATTCAGACAGACAGACTGACCAATGTTGAATCAGACAGACAGACAGACAAATGTTGATTGTACCTGGAAACTCTCCTTCCTCACTCCATTTTGTATGATGCTGGCAGAGAAAATTGTCAGATATCTTAATTTCTGCTGAACCTGCATCCTACAATACCAACATATGAGGCAAATACTGTTGCAGTGCTGGCATAACTGTTAATGGGTATAAAAATATCTTTCTTCATTGGTTTAGAATGTCAACTATATGTTAAAGGAGGATACCTACTTCTGTTTGTTAATGCTGTATTTTCTAATGTGTCATGAAAATATTCATTTTTGGAATTATCGCTTCTTCCTATTCTCAAATTTGGTGAAAGAAGTCTCCTCTTGCAGTTGGTAGTGGGTAATGCAGAGACCCATAACTGTTCAGAAATATTAAAATAAGCAATTGTGTAATACTGGGGGCATTTTTGACTTGTTTAGGTCTGAGGGACAAGTGTCGTATACATTCATAAGGGTTTATGGGCAGTTAATGAGATATATCATTTATAATTTTTGTGAAGTAAATACTTCCTCATGTTCTTCATTACTTCCAAATGAAATCATGCATTTAGTATTATGTAACATTTATTGTTTTGTTTCAGGAGTTTGAGGTCTTTGTGTAGCTCTAGTTGTCTTGGAGTTTGGACTATGAAACCTACTAAAATCTCAGTGATCCACTTGCTTCTGACTATAGAGTTCTGATATTGTACACCACTAAGTCAAGAGTTCATGGGGATTTCATATTTTATGTAACTTTAATATTCTCATTTACTCCCCAATCCAAGCTCCCTCTCTCTAGTCCTCCCTCTTCCCAACTTCTCACCATCCTACACTCATTCACTCCTAAGAGAGAATGAGGAATTCCATGGGAGAATGATTAGATCTGTCTCATTATTTGGGGCTACGAGCAACCCACCCCTGTATCGTGGCTGAACAAGGAATTCCTCCACAAGAAATGCGCTCCAAAAAGCCTATTCTTGTGCTAGGGATAAATACTAGTCCCACTCTCAGTGGCCATAGACTCCCCAAGTTCCTCAATTGACACCGACAATCAGAGATTCAGGCTTTCCTCCATCTTACCTCATCACCAAATTTGAGGGTCAAACCTGGAAGCCTGACCTCCAATGCCCTCTGGCTGATGGATGTTACGCACATGGCTCAGTTTGATAAGCTTTAATATATCCATGTTATTGCTGATACTTTTTCAGGATTTATGTTTGCCTACCTCCCAATTTGGGAGTACATTAAAGATGTTATTAATCATGTCCTCCTTTACTTGGCCACCCTTGGAGCTCCTACAAAGATAAAAACAGATAATGGCCCAGGTTACACCTTGCAGAAATTTAAACAATTCTGCTCCAAGTTCAATGTCACACACATAACGGGCATTGCCTACAATCCCCAGAGACAAGGCTTCAGATAGTGAGCCAATCTTAGGTGGCTCCACATTTTCCTGTAAAATTCCAACACCCCCCACCCACCGCCTTCTTGTCAGTCATGCTCTCTTCATGCTAACCTATCTCCAAGAGGATGAAAATGGAAAGTCTAATACAGAGGATTTTGGCACCCAAGGCCATCTTCCACATATACTCTTGTCAAATTGAAGTATCCAGTCACTAATTCCTGGCATAAATCAGATCCCATCTTGATCTCAAGCCATGGCTCTGCTTGCATTCATGACCAGGTCAACATTGCCACTCGCTGTCTACCCCAGAGACTTGTTAAACATTTCTCTGCCCTCCAAACATATCAGGTCATTAGACCCTCTCTGCATGAGTCCTGTTCCTTTGTTCTCTCCCCAGATGAACCTAAAAAAGATGACATCAAAGGTGAAGATGACAAGAAGACAGACTACCTCATTGACCTGGCTGCAATTTTGATCCCTAAATTGTTCATCCTTACCCTGATCCCTTCTGTTCTCTTGTTCCCTAAGCCCATGCCCAAAAAACCTAACCCCCATGAGCCATGGAATTATACCTGGGTAGTTCTCTGGTCTGCATGGAAGACTCAAAACATTCCTTGGTGGCCAGATTCCCTCAACCCAGACCTTTGTAAACTTGCACTCAGTGCTCGAGCCTCCTAGACACTGAGGAAGATTTTGATCAGGAAAACATGCCCAGCATTCCCTTTAAGGGGACCACCTATGCTGTATGCTCACATCACCAGATGCGAGTTCTGGTTAGGGCTTATCCCTTTTACATGTGTTCCGGACACCACCGGGACTGTAGCCTTCTTGTGAGATGTGGGGGCCCTTTGGATTTCTTTTGTCTGTCTTGGGGCTGCGAGATGACTGGAGAAACATATTGGTATACCACTTCCAATTGGGATTACATTTAAGTGACAGCCTGCTACTAACATTCTTCCCCTCCTTACATCAGCCAACCCCACGTTTCCACTTGCATGTAGCAGCACCCTCCAGATTGTCAGCCTTCATCCTCACAAGGTTGGTGCAATCCCTTAAAGATTCACCTCACCGTCTCAGGATATCATGCTCTAAACTGGTACAGAGGATACACATATGATGAAGACCTTACCCTCTCAATTAAATTACACAAAGAAATTACCCAAATCCATGGACTTCAGGTACCTTTGGACCTGAATACAGTCTTGGGAGGAGGCCCGATATCTCCTGCCCCTAAACCCACCGTTAGATGCCAAACTCAATTAATAGATCAGCCAATCCCACAGCACTCTTCACCCTGAGCCATTCTCCACACTCTCTTTCTCCATTGAGAATCATGACACCATTTTTTCTGATATAGGAGATGTTATGGTAGATCTAATACACCACGCCTTTTTTGCAGCAAATAGTACCACCCCCAACTGATCGCAGATTGCTGGCTTTGCTATCACTCCTCCCATTTTATGAGGGATTGGCTGTTCTTGCAGCATTTACCACTTACAATGATTGCTGCTATCACACATACCACCACCATTGACTCCCACTATTGCTGATGGAGTCCGGATAAATGCATTTCCCACCTCATCCTGCAACAGGTCATAGGATCTGGCCTATGCATCATTTCTCTGGCCAATCTTACCCCTCCCCATATCCACACTTTTCTCTGCAACAAAACATTAGTCCTCAGATTCCATGATGATTTTGCTGCCCCAACACAAGTGGTTCGTACTGTGCCTGCCTTGATGGTGTTATGCCCTGCCTTTCCATTCTAGTTTTCCAGGAGTTTGGCTTCTGTGCATTGGTAAAGGCCATCCCCTGCCTATCATATCACCATCCTGATGAATTCTTTCATTTCTGGGAGACCACCCTTTGCATATGTAGAGAATACATTATGACTGTTACACTTGCTGTCCTTTTAGTAATTAACACCGTTGGAGCCTTACAGATATCTCTGCCCTGGTATCTGGTAAATCCAACAACCAGGAACTCTGTGCCTCCATTGACAGAGACGTCAAGGAATTACAAAATTAAATAGCCTGTTTAGAAGAATCACACCAAACCCTGACAGAAATGGTATTACAAAAAGTTGAGGCTTAGATTTTCTCTTCCTTCAACAAGGGGGTCTTTTCATGAACCTGAAAGAAGAATGTTATTTCTGTGTCAATAGGTAAAGAGTCATCTTGGATAGTATAGCCAGGGTTCTAGAGGCTTAGAAAAAAGAAAGAGAGAAAGAGAAAAACAAGAATCTTGTTATTAAAATTGGTTCTCCACAGTTCCATGGCTGTCCAACCTCTTACCTTCCCTCATGGGAACCCTCATAGGGCTCCTTTTTTGGTCTGTTTTGGGCCATGGACATTCCAAAAACTAGTTAACTTTGTCAAATAAAAATTTAACTCTGCTGCCAGACCAGTCTTGGTAAAATATCATTGTCTAATGATAAATAAAAAAGAGGAGGCTCCATTGGATCTGCCCCATATCACATGTATGGGAATATTCCCAAAGGCCACCCAACACAATGGTCACCTTTTCAGGGCATGCCCCATGTAGGGAGGGGCCCAGGTAACAAGCCTGAGAGAATTGGTGATGGCAACTTAGAACTCCATGCCACAAAAAGCACCAAGGAACAGGTCCACCCCAAGAACATGTATTTTATAGTTATGTGTTAAAATGGAAAATTTTCAAATTACAGGTCATCAATTCAGGTAAGATATTTACCTTCCAGAGAGAAATTGTTTGGAAAGGACTAAATGGAGAAAAGTGCTATTAGTCTGGGTTCATAGAATTACATTGTAAAACTGTAGTTATAAATGCTGCATGGCATGGTCATGAAAACGAGGATGACAGAATATGTTAGAAGAATAAGAAAGAAAAGCAGAAAGTTAAACATATTTACTATTTAACACAGAAGGCAAATGCACATTACAAAAATGTGTCCTTTTCTAAAAATCACTATGGTAATTTAATTACGTTCTCATCATTCACTTGTAAAAATTAATTCAAATAATTGAAAAGCCGTGTTTAAATACAGAACCCCCTATAAATCAAGAAATACAGTATACCCACCAGAATGTTGGGATGATTAAGATCTTATTGATTAGAGAGAGCACAAACAAGACAGAAACAGCTCAGATGGGACTATATGAATACAAAATGTTTCTGTATGGAAACAATTAGCAGTACACAAAGATACCCAATTGGCAGGAGACAATCTATACCAAAAATACTTCAGAAAAGTGCTCATACATAGAATAAAAAGATTTTCAGAAATTATATAAAAAAGAACTAAACCTGCAATGCAAGAAATGGGTAAGTAATTCAATAGACACACTCCAAAGACAAATACACATATGACCAGTAAATATAGCAAGTGTTCAGTATCCCTACAATGACTTCATGTAATCATAAACAAGAGGTGATTTGAAATTTAGATGTTATGAACTAATAATTAAACAATTATTAGTGAAGATCATGAGTGAAAGAAACACACTGATGGTGCTTTTAGAGATGTGCAAATTCATAAAGTCATCATGGGAATCAGTATGGAAATTATTGAGGAAATGGAAGAGAAAATATAAGACCTATCATTGTCACTCCTCAGGACATAACCAGAGACCTCCACATCCCAATACTTACAATATTTGCAAACATTATTCACTGCTACTGCATTCACCATAGCAAAGTATTAGAATCACAAATTATATATATATATATATATATATATATATATATATATAGGAATACCTTGCATTTGAATAGAAAATGTCAACAAAATTTCCTGTAAAATGGACTTAGAATGTATACTATTTAGTGAAGTCACAAAATGTCAGAAAGAGGAAACCCCATTTTCCTCATACACAGAAACTAGTCAATAATTATATATATATATATATATATATATATATATGAGAAACATTATGCATGAGGGCACACTTGAATAATGAGGAAAGCAAACAAAGAAAATCAAATATCAAGCTAGAGGGAGGTCTGAATAAAGGGAATGAACACCACTTATGAAATCAGGTATATATCTAAATGCTCTTCTAGCTGTAATTCTATCGCAGTTATTTTTCTTTTTTCTGGAGGATAATTGATATATATATATTCAATAACCAATGTGTAAAACTCTTTTGTAAGTCTCCAGTGTTTATGTTCCCAATGACTATTTTGGAGGGTTTCTCTGTGGCTTTGTAAGCTGTCCTAGGACAAGCTCTTGCAGACCATGCTGGTCTAGAACTCACAGAGATCTAACAGCCTCTGCCTACTGAGTGCTGGGATTAAAGGCTCCCAGTGAGTATTCTTACTAAATAACTTTATATTGTTTTTGTACGGAGTTTGTGTCTGGTAATTTGCAGTGTGTGAATTTTTGCTGTTTGTTATTTAAAACAATTTTCAGAATAAAATTTGAAGTATTTCCAGCACCAAACTTAATGATTTGCATTATCTGTACATATATTATTTCTAGAAATGTGGACATGTCCACTAACGTGGGTCATGGTTATTGGAGATTCAGTCAATTCCTTCTGTTTTTTTTTATATTTCTCGTTCAGGAGCAATGGACAGATAGATGAATTGCACTCATTAATATAAGAGATATAAGGGATGAAAAAAAGAAAAAAATTAATACTGAGAGCTGTTAAAGAAAATGATGTTTACACTCTATGCCATCCTAGAACTTCCATACAGTGACTGATGGAAGCATAGAAAAACACCAACAGTTAAACACTGAACTGCACCCATGGAACACAGTGACAGAGAGACAGGAATGATGAAAAAATTGGCAAAGAATGGGCTGGCAAATCCAGCAAAGACTATTAATGAAAAAGCTAGGTTTATACAATCTCATCAATGATCTCACAACAAGAGCTGAACAAACAAAAGAACAAGAGACTTGCCATGGTGAATTGGAAAAAACACTGGATGAGTCTGGATCACACTGGACATACTGTGACTTAGAAATCAGCCAAAATTATATTGATGTTCTGGTAAAGGATAGCCAGACTACAGTCCACATCCCCAGAGAAACTAGGAGACCATGAGAACCCTAGGACAGACATACATGGACCTCTGAAGAAGGGGAAAAGAGAAGAGTCCCTGAGTAAATTGGAAGGCTGGGGGGAAGGAAGATAGGAGAGAGAAGAGGGGAGAAGGGGAGAGGAGAACATGAGGGATAATAAAGGACGAGTTAGGGGAACAGAGAAATACAGCAAGGAAAAGGGTACCTTAATAGAGGGAGCTGTTATTGGCTTAACCAGAAATCAGGCACTAGGGAAATACCTGTGAATCCACAACGATGACCCCAATTAAGAATCCAAGCTATTGTGGAGAGGTACTTTAAATACCCTTCTCCTGTAATGAGATTGATGAAGACATTGAATGCTATCATAGAGACTTCATTTAGTAGCTGATGGAAGTAGAAGCAGAGATTCACAGCTAATCACTGAGTGGAACTCCAGGTATCCAGTTATAGATATAAAGATATGAGCAAAGAATCAAGACCATACTTTGGAAACCCACAGAAACAGCTGATCTGAGCAAGTGGGAGCTCATGGACCTCTGAATGACAGATGGGGATTCAGCGTGAGGCCGTGCCAGAACCACTGAACCTAGATATCAGAAGGCAGAGTTGGGCAGGCCATGGGGACTTGGCAATGGAACCAATATTTATTTATCGTGCAATAATGGGCTTTGGGAGCCCGTTCCCTAAGGAGTGACACTCAGCCTAGATAAATGGAAGAGGAGAGTAGCAGAAAACAAGTGCTATATAAGTGTTGAACTGACTAATGTGCACTTGATGTTGCACTGGGAATGGGGCTGTAATAAAGGAAGACTAGTGGGTGTGATAACCATATAGAAGAATGTATGAAGAAGCATCATGAAATCACACTTTCATCAAAGTTATTAGGAAATATATTTTCAGAACATTGAACAGAGGCATCCTTCATGGGTAAACCATGCTGCTCCCAGTAAAAAGGGAAAGCAATGTAACTCTATGTACCAAATACTGTTATCTGCTTAAGAAATACTAGAGAAGAATGACAGAGACTCAACCCCCAAAAGACATGGCATTGCCAGGGCTCAAAAATTGCAATGCTGCATGACTACTTATGGGTATAACCAATGTCTGTCTTGATTGCCTTAGGTACATGACTTATAGAGAGAAATTCATGCATTGGTCAAATAATTCAATATTGGGAATTACGTGTCATAGGAGAGAATCTACTTTTCTGTTTTTAATGATATTTTCCTCTTGCCTCTCCCTCAGGCTTTATGATCTCTCCCTAAGCATCACACTGCTGACTCTCCACAGCCCAACTGGAGATAATCCTGAGACTGACTACTGAACACCTGGCTCCTCTCTTTTATACCACTCTAATGCTGGGATAATGGGTGTGAGCTTTTTTCTCTTTTAGGTTGGTTCAATCTCATGTGGCCCTTGGTGTACTTGAACACAGAGAGATCCTTCTGCCTTTATGCCTGGGGTCCTTGGAGGAAACGTATCTGCTTGGCTTCTATGGCTAAGAATTGCTACTTTGCTATTTTGATCCCCAGTGGCTTTACTAAATCTTAAACTATGTATCACTGTAGACAGATTTTTAGGCTTTTATTTTCTGATTCCCTCTCTGTCCCCAAATCTTTGGGTCTGGAGACTTGTGTCTCTCTGATATTTTCTATGCAGATTTCAATGTTAGATTTAAAGAACAATGTTGTACTAAGGGTTCCAAAGAGCAACAGAACAGATAGACTAAACCTCTCCCCATATGAAGAAAGGGGTTTCGTTAGAAGACTTAGGGCTGTAGGCCTGGTAGTCGCACAATGTCTAGCTCTGAAGAGGAATATAGCTTACACCTTTAATCCAAAGATTACAGAAATATATAAGAAAGAAGCAAGGTCTCAGTGAGACATTCATTCTCCAGCCACTCTAAGGACAGGTACAGTCTGAGACTTGAGGTATGGTAAGAATCTAGTGGCCAGCTGTTTTGCTTAGCTTAACTTCAGTTTGATGTTTGAACCTCAATATTTGTCTCTGGGTCATTCATTTGCTTCTTTTCCCAATTGGAAACCAACAATAAACTAAGAATTCAAGGAAAACCTTCTTTTGAGTGGAAGGGCCCAAGTCAGGTCCAAGCCTGAGCATCAGGTGGGACTCACAACTGAGTGCCTCCTGCCTAAGGCCCTACCTTAAAAGCCAGGTTTTCTTTCGTTTTCTCCTCAAATCTTTGAGTGTTGGCTAGGTTGTAGCTTTTCTACACAGACTTCAGCTGACACACACACAACCTCAGGAGACTTTCAAGCTTTTTCTAGAGCCTCGCTCCTCAGACTGAAACTCTTGGCTCATGTCCACAAGCTAGTTTTCTAAATATAGATGTGCTACATAGGTCTCACATATTTGATAAGTGTATTTGAAATTTAAAGAGGGTATTAGTTAAAAACCAGAGTTTTTCCCAAACTATAAATGAACAAATTATTAAAATGGAGAAAATCAGATCTGCATATGATTATATAATATTTGTTTTAAAAATGTAACATGAAGAGGTAATCAACGTAACCAGGTTTGGTATGCTGTTAATTAATATTTTGATTATATCTGTTTTCCTTCTAATATCACTTGGTTTATCTCTAAAAGAAGTTGGTTGATATGAGTGTTGATACAGACCTTAGAAAAACTTATTAAAACAGATTATAGAGATACACTGACACTGAGAAATTAAATGGAGAAACAAATACAGCATTGCATTTTCAGGTTATAAAGCAGCACTGTAAGGTCTAAAGAGAATCCCACAGGAAGTGACACAAGAAAGGGAATCTATAAGAGCTACTTGGAAGCCTGTGACATTGTTAAATTTAGGGAAATTCAAGGAATATATATGGCATCCATTCTCCATTTGTGAAGCAGGTAATAGACATCATGCCTGTTTGTAATAGGTTTATACCTGTAAATTGGATAGATTTGATTAATGTTGTCCTAGAGCCTGGACCACAAATACAATGGACTTCCTACTTCAGAGAAAAGGCTAAGAATATTGGACAAATGGCTAAATCTAGAGACAGAGGTATCGTCCTAGATTTAATTCTTGGAGAAGGATATTATGCTACTTTAGATTGGCAATGTCAGTAGGATAACAATTTATTATGTTTAATCTATGCAGCATTTTTAAATGTTTGGGACAAAATTTGAGAAGCAGGAAAGAAAATTGGATCATTTACAAAGTTATACAAGGCCCTAAGAAAGCATTCACAGACTTCTAAGACTGTCATTAGTGGTAAATTTAATGATATAAGACACAGTTGCTAGAAAACTAATAATTAAACAATGGCTGAAGAAAATTCTAATGTCACAAACAAAATGATAATTAGGCCTTTAAAAGCAAAATCATCTTCAGAGGATTTGATCTGGGATTGTTTCTTTAGTATGCAACTATGAGATAAAGAAGAAACTTTGTCTTCATAGTGGCTACTTATACTAATTCTCAGCCTTCTAAGAGATATCAGTAGAAGACTCCATCACAGGAAATGTTAAATAGCCCCACCATGGTCTGATATTTTGTAAGACAGTTATTAGAAATAATACATATACAATTCCCTCCATCTATACATTACCTTTACCTGGGGGACTATTATTATCTGGTTAAACTGTTGACAATTTAGATAATTTAGAAAGAATGTTTGAAGAAGTAAAGAAAAATTTGGGGGATTTCATATTATTCCTGAAAAAATAAAAAGAAGAAATTCTATTAATAATAAAATAGGCTGACGAAAATTTAGACACCAAAAGGTACAAATTAGAAGACATCGATTGAAGACTCCTAATGATTTTTAAAGAATGCTATGAGACATTTCCCATCAAGGATACATTATTGGGATAGAACTTGATCAACTGATCAATTTAAAGAAAACCTTAGGTGGTGACAAGGACTTAAAAAGGTCCAGGGAATTAACAGCTGAAATTTCGAGAAAATCAGCATTAGTGTAAGGTATATTACAGATTACACATGTGCATATATACATCCAAAGCTTGACTGAGTTCCATTCATATTACCCTCTAAGCATACCCCTACAGGAATGTTGATGCAGAGAGAAGATACTATCTAAAATGGATGTCTTTACTACTGAAACACAGTAAAAGTTAAAAACTTATGTGACAAAGTCTCTGACATGATTCTGAAAGTAATGTTGAGAGTTTGTCGATTAGCAGGAATGCATTCACCAGAAATTTTAGTACCTTTTACTAATGATGAAAACTACAAATAGTGGCTAAACAATGTACCCACTTGTAGTGAAAAGACCTTGGCATCAAAGTGCCGGCCACTGAACTGAACCCTATACCCAAGAATGGGGCCAGACCACTGGATGCAAAAGCAAGAGGTGGTTTATTGAGTACATAGTCGCCTGCGGATGCTACTGCAAGTCGGGTGCAGAGCATACCGGGCTTGCAGAGAGCACAATATTTATAGAGTTTTAATGGTTACATAAGTATCAGAATAGCAACAGGCATTTCATTGGCTCGTTTTGGGGGCAGGGGTAGTTCCCACGGACTAGGTTTCATGGTATTATGTCTTCAAAGTCCCCGGCATGATTCAGCAATTATTATCCAGGTCCCATGACTGCTATAGTGATCACAGACACAAGTATCCAGGTCCCATGACTGTTCTGGTGATCACAGATATCCTATTTGACATCCTGTTTGAGGGCGAGGCACCTAGTCTGGGTTTTTCCATTAGGCAACGGGCTGGCCTTGTTTTTCTTTTCCTAGGGGGACCTGGGTAGGGGTCTTTCAGTAGTAATTTTGTAGGGGAGAGGTTAACAACAATTATCCCAAAAGCAACAATATTAAACTTATAAAGAAAACTAACTGGATCCTTCCTCACATAGTAATGGATACACCAATAACTGGAGCACCTACATTCTATAGTGATGGAAGTAAATGAAGAAAGGCAGATTACAAATAGAAAATAAAAGTGAAGTAGATGTAAGCCCTTATAATTCTGTGCAGAAGTCACATTTATATTCGATTCTCATGGTCTTAAAGGACCCCACAATGTCAAGTGTAGCCTGGAGCATTTGAAAGTCATGGGTGAGGATGACCTTTGCAAAAACCAACTTTTTATCAATGACACCTAGGCAATCTAAGGAACATGTGTTGCATTTACATATAATCTGGGGAAAGACAACATGGTGACTCAGACTTTTGATACAGCCATGAATGTGTTGAATGGCAGATTGGGGAAGGTGCAGTACTGGATTCTGGCATATTCTACTCAACCCCAACTCTGGAGCTCTACTGTTTTTCTATCTGTTCAGTGAGTTGGAAACTGGGATGCAGTATAGTTAACCATTCAAGCATATCACAGCAGTGTTTCCTTGGAGAAATCTATCTGAATTAGACTGAGCATAACTTATGACTAAAGTTCTTATAAGAAAAGGGAAAGAGAAAGAAGACATTTTCCCTTCAAACACAGTTTGTGAGGCCTGGAGTGTTGACTTGGGTGGCACAAGCAATTTTTGGTCTTGCAGAGGCCCTTGTTCAGTTTTGTAGACAAAATCCTAACCCCCAAAATATTTTAGAATAAAATGAACAAATAAATATTTTATAATACAAATTGTAAAAATCAGTTTGTGAATTCCCATGGTGTTTCTCTTTAAAGAAGAACATGATAGTGCATCCAGATTCTCTCAGCGGTGGAAATTTTGTCAGGGTTCTCACCATCACGCACACAAAAGTCATTGAAATGACACCTAATAAAATCCTGTTACACTCAGAGATTGGTGCCAAGCCCAGTCTTCATCAGTTGGAATTTCTACAGCAGCTGATTGCAGCAGATACTGAGATCCACAGCCAAACATTAGGCAGAGATGAGGAAACTCAAGTTAGAGGGTAAGAAAGGATTGTTGGAGTTGGCACTCCCACTGGCAGTGGAGGAGTATTCCTTTCTCTTGACATCCATTCCAGGATAAAGATTCGTTGGTGTTTTGTATTATTGCCATTCTGACAGGGGTAAGGTGGTATCTCAGAGTTGTTTTAATTTGCTTTTCCCTAATGGCTAAGGATGTTGTGCACTTTCTTTTCCTTTCTTTCTTTTTTTTTTGGTTTTTCAAGACAGAGTCTCTCTGTGGCTTTGCAGGCTGTCCCGGAACTCGCTCTATAGACCTGGCTGGTCTCAAACTAACAAAGATCCACCTGTCTCTGCCTCCCATGTGCTACGATAAAAGGCTTGTGCCTCCAATGTCCAGTGAGCACTTTCTTAATTGTCTATCAAACATTTTAGAATCCAGTACTGAAAATTCTCTATTTAGTTATGTACCCCACATTTTACTTGTATCTTATAGTGTTTATGGGACTAGCTTCTTGAGTCCTTTGTAAATTTTCGAGGTCATATATGGGGTTGGTGAATAACTTTTCCCATTTTTTGGGCTGCAATTTTATCTTGTTGACGGTGTCCTTTGCCTTATAGAAGATTCTCAATTTCAGGAGGATGTATTTGTCAATTGTTGATCTCAGTGTCTGTGCAACTATTGTTATGTTCAGGATGATTCCCCTGTACTAATTCAAGGGTACTTCCCCCTTTCGCTTCTAAGATGTTCAGTATGGCTGGATTTATGTTTAGGTCTTTGAACCATTTGGACTTAAATTTTGTGCATAGCGATAGCCATGGATCGATCTGCAGTCTTCTACATGCCAGCATCCAATTATTCCATCACATTTTGTTGAACAATATTTCTTTTTTCTATTGTATAATTTTAGTATCTTTGCCAAAAATTAGGGGTTTGAAACTGTGTGAGGAAATATCACCGTTTTCAATTCAATACCATTTGGGCTACCTGTCTATTTTTGAGCTAATGCCAAGCTGTTTCAGGACTATAGCTCTATAATAGTTCTTGAAGTTAGGGATGGCATGCCTCTGGCAATTCCTTCATTGTACAGAGCTGTTTTGTCTATCCTGGTTCTTTGCTTTTGCATATAATGTAGATTAATGTTCTTTCAAAGTCTGTGCATAATTTTGCTGGTATTTTGATGGGGATTGCATTGAATCTGTATATCTCTTTGTTATGATTCCCATTTTGCTATGTTGATACTACCTGTCAAGAAGCATGGGAGATATTTAAAGTTCCAGGTATCTATTATAATTTCTTTCTTTAAAGACAAAAAGTTCTTGGAATACAGTTCTTTTGCTTGTTTGGTTAATGTTACCCCAAGTATTTTGTTTTTTGTTGCAATTGTAAATGGTGATGTTTCTCTGATTTCTTTCTCATTGCTTTTATCTTCTGATATAGTAGGATTAGTGATTTTTTTGTGTTGATCTTGTATCCTGCCTCTTTTCTGAGGGTGTTTATTAGTTGTAGGAGTTGCCTGGTACAGGTTTATGGTCACTTATATAAGCTATCATATCATCTACAAATAGTGAAAGTTTGACTTCTTGCTTTCCAATTTGTATCCCCGTGATCTCCTTTTGTTATCTTATTGCTCTAGCTAGAACTTCAAGTACAATATTGACGAGATATGGACAGAGTAGAAAGCTTTGTTTTCTTCTTGATTTTAGTGGAATCACATTGAGTTTCTCTCCATTTAGTTGGATGGTGGCTATTAGGTTTGATATATATTGCATTTATTATGTTTAGGTATGTTCCTGTAATCACTGATCTCTCCAAGACCTTTATCAGGAAGTGTCGTGACCATCCTCGA